>NW_028319128.1:185000-445981 GCF_062004578.1 Staurois parvus
ACATCAGAAGTCCATCTTCACTTCAGAAGCCCCTCTTCACATTAGAGTTTCCCCCATCACATCAGAAGCCTCCATCATGTCAGCCCCCCCATTAATATCTAACTCCCCTCTATACACCGGTGACCCCTATCATCACAGAGTCCCTCCATCACAGAGTCAGAGTCTCCCATCACATCAGAGTCCCCCCTATACATGATATCCCCCATCACACATGACCTGTAATATCCTCCCAGTCTTAGTCCGTAGGGTTCAATATTGAGTTGGCCCCGCCCTTTCCACACACATGACCTTTAATGGCCCCCCAATCTTAGTCCATAGGGTTCAATATTGAGTTGGCCCCGCCCTTTGCAGCTATAACAGCTTCACCTCTTCTGGGAAGGCCGTCCACAAGGTTTAGGAGGGTGTCTATGGGAAGGTTGGACCATTCTTCCAGAAGCGCATTTGTCAGGTCAGGCACTGATGTCGGGGGAGGAGGCCTGGCTCGCAGTCTCCGCTCTAATTCATACCAAAGGTGTTCTATGGGGTTGTGGTCAGGACTCTGTGCAGGACAGTCAAGTTCCTCCACCCCAAACTGGCTCCGCCATGTCTTTATGGACCTTGCTTTGTGCACTGGTGGGCAGTCATGTTGGAACAGGAAGGGGCCATCCCCAAACTCTTCCCACAAAGTTGGGGGCATGAAATTATCCAGAATGTCGCCTTAAGAGTTCCCTTCACTGGAAATAGGAGGCCAAGCCCAACCCCTGAAAAACACCCCCCCACCACCATAATCCCCCACCAAACTTTTCAATTGGCACAATGCAGTCAGGCAAGTACCGTTCTCCTGGCAAACGCCAAACCCAGACATGTCCATCGCATTGCCAGACAGAGAAGCGTGATTGGCCACTCCAGAGAACACATCTCCTCTGCTCTAGAGTCCAGTGGCGGCGTGCTTTACACCACGGCATCCGACACTTTGCATTGCACTTGGTGATGGAAGGCTTGGATGCAGCTGCTCGGCCATGGAAACCCATTCCATGAAGCTCTCTACGCACTGTTGTTGGGCTCATCTGAAGGCCACACCAAGTTTGGAGGTCTTTAGCTATTGACTCTGCAGACAGTTGGTGACTTCTGCGCACTGTGCGCTTCAGCATGCGCTGACCCCGCCCTGTCATGTGACGTGGCCTACCACTTGGTGGCTGAGTTGCTGTTGTTCCCAGTTGCTTCCACTTTGTTATAATCCCACTAACAGTTGAGCGTGGAATATTTAGTAGCCAGGAAATGTCACGGATGGACTTATTGCCCAGGTGGCCACCTATCACGGGACCACGCTTGGAGTCACTGAGCTCCTGAGAGCGACCCATTCTTTCACCAATGTTTGTAGAAGCAGTCTGCATGCCTAGGGGCTTGATTGTATACACCTGTGTCCATGGAGGGGATTGGAACACCTGAATCACATGATATGGAGGGGATTGGAACACCTGAATCACATGATTTGGAGGGCAGGCCCAATATTTTGGGCAATATATTCTATTTGCATATGCATCCTTGTATTTTTTATTGCTATGTGAAAGTTTGAGGTCATTCAGCCTCTTGTACCACAAATTCGAACAAATTCAAAATTTTGAACAGATTCGAAAATAATTCTAATGTTACCATCCACAATCCATATGTGTTTTTGAAGGTATATGGGCTATATTTTTTGACCATATTGGAAATTTCTATTTTTTTTTTTTTGCAAAATTTCCACAGTACCTTTGTGAGCTCAGCTCACAATTTTTATTGTTTTGTAATGTATGTTAGTCCTTTCTATTCTATTATTTTATATTCTATTCTAATGTATTCTGTTCAAAATTTAAATTCATTTTATTAAAAATTAGAATTTCGGAAGACCATTATTTCTATTTTATTCTATTCTATTGTTTTTCCTATTCTTTGATTTTCTATTCTAATCTTTTCTATTCTTTTCTATTCTATTCTTTGATTTTCTATTCTAATCTTTTCTATTCTATTTGATTCTATTCCTTTATTTTATATTCTATTTTGTTCTGTTTAACTGTTTATTTTCTACTTTATTCTGTTCTATTCTTCTATTGTTTTTAACAATATATATTTTTTTTTAATATATTCTACAGATTTTTTTAACATATAAGTCATTTTAACATATATTTTTACATATATTTGTAAATGCATTCCAAAAATGTAGATTTGTATTTTTAAAGACATACAGTATATTTGAAATGTATTTTTAAAATTATTTTTCATATATTTTGTAATAAAACCGCATTTCAACATTCAGTGTATATATATATATATATATATATTTGTGTGTGTGTGTATTTATTTATATACCGTATTTTTCGCTCCATAAGACGCACTTTTTTCCCCTCAAAAAAGGGGGGAAAATGTCAGTGCGTCTTATTCTACCGCCACCATGTCAGAATACCGGGCCGGCCACTCAGCTGTTCTCTCCTGAAGGGCTTTACCTGTTTCTCGCTCCAGCGCTGCACAGTCTTCCCGCGCTGGCTTCTGTGACAGCCGGGTGCCCACTGCGCATGCGCGAGAAGCGCCGCGCTTTGTGAATGGTCCAGTGTTTTCTGGGACACATGACAGGTCCCAGAAGGCGCCGGGCCATTCACAAAGCGCAGCGCTTCTCGGGCATGGGCAGTGGGCACCCGGCTGTCACAGAAGCCAGCGCGGGAAGAAGAGGGAAAGACAACTCCGCGGAAGTGGGAGCGGGTACCTGTCAAATTCAGGTACCCGCTCCCCCTCCCTCCCCAAAGGTCAGCAGTCTCTGGTCATCCCCTGCACTGTCTGCAGTCTCTGGTCATCTGTACTGTGTCCCTGGTATTTTCCCTGTACTATGTCCGCAGTCTCTGGTCATCTCCTGTACTATGTCTGCAGTCTCTGACTGTCTCCTCTAGTTTGTCTGCAGTCTCTGACCATCCCTGTACTGTGTCCGCAGTCTCTGGTCATCTCCTGTACTGTGTCCGCAGTCTCTGGTCATCTCCTGTACTGTGTCCGCAGTCTCTGGTCATCTCCTGTACTGCGTCCGCAGTCTCTGGTCATCCCCTGTACTGCGTCCGCAGTCTCTGTTCATCCCCTGTACTGCGTCTGCAGTCTCTGGTCATCTCCTGTACTATGTCCGCAGTCTCTGGTCATCTCCTGTACTATGTCCGCAGTCTCTGGTCATCTCCTGTACTGTGTCCGCAGTCTCTGGTCATCCCCTGTACTGTGTCCGCAGTCTCTGGTCATCTCCTGTACTGTTTGCAGTCTCTGGTCATCTCCTGTACTGTGTCCACAGACTCTGGTCATCTCCTGTACTATGTCCGCAGTCTCTGGTCATCCCCTGTACTGTTTCCGCAGTCTCTGGTCATCTCCTGTACCGTGTCCGCAGTCTCTGGTCATCTCCTGTACTGTGTCCGCAGTCTCTGGTCATCTCCTGTACTGTGTCCGCAGTCTCTGGTCATCCCCTGTACTATATCTGCAGTCCATTGGTTCAGAATATTTTTTTTCGTGTTTTTCGCCTCTAAAAGCTAGGTGCGTCTTATGGTCAGGTGCGTCTTATGGAGCGAAAAATACGGTATGTTTTTATTTATTTATTTAATTAATTAAATATATTTTTTAATATATTGAATATGGCCAAAATTGTAGTATTTCAAATATATGGCAATATATTTTGGAACAATATTTTTAAAGTATATTTCAAATATATTTTTCTTCCATGTGGGCACAAGACATTTTAACATATATTTTTACATATATTTGTAAATGCATTCCAAAAATATAGATTTGTATTTTTAAAGACATACAGTATATTTGAAATGTATTTTTAAAAATATTTTTCATATACTTTGTAATAAAACCGCATTTCAACATGCAGTGTGTATATATATATATATATGTGTATTTATTTATATATATTTATATTTATTTAATGAAATATATTTTTAAATAAATTGAATACGGCCAAAATTGTAGTATTTCAAATATATGGCAATATATTTGGGAAGAGTATTTTAAAAATATATTTCAAATATATTTTTCTTCTATGTGGGCACAACCACTGCAGGCCAAGAAAGGACAGGCCCTGTGGGCTGCAAAATAAGGTTCGCCGGGCGTACAGCCCTTTTAAAGGGTGACAAATGGGAGAAATATGTGAATTTTAAAGAAAAAAAACGAAAAACTTTTTTAAAACTTTCATTAATTCCTTTTTTTTAAATTCTGTAATATCTCCATCTGACAACTCCTTCATCCTCCACAAGATGGCAGTGGAGGTCAGCAGCTCCAAAGACGTAACTAAAGCTGTTTCCGGGAAGGCAATGGGAAAGCGCGGCATCCTATTCAAATAAATATGATACAGCCAGGGGTGGACTGACAACTCATGGGGCCCCCGGGCAATAGGGGATCATGGGGCCCCTGTGTCCTCACCCACATCCAAAAAAGCCTATGAAAAAGGTACCAGGGGCATCTCATGGGGCCCTCTACTGACCCAGGGCCCTCGGGCAGTGCCCGAGTTCCCAAATGGTCAGTCCATCCCTGGATACAGCACTAAATATTCCTTCAGTAAAAAAAAAACAATTTTTAAACCTTGTTTTATTTTTTTTTTAATCATTGTCTCGTGACTGTATGGCCTCCTTGCTGACCCTCTTCCCCTCTGTTGGCAGCTGAATGACATCAGGGACAAAGGGGTAGAATGCTCCCTGCCTGGAAGGGGCAGAGCAGGGTCAGGTGGGTAGAGCGGCCTTAGCGCTGACTACAGAACTACAGGCAAGCTGTGCGTTAGCTTTAAGAGATACAGTGATATCCTTTCCCCACCCCCAGCCTGATGACTGGACAGTGAAAGAGCAGTCCCAGGCCAGGGTAAGCCCTCTGCTCACTCTGTTCTCTCCTTCTATCAGCATGTTCCTTGTCAACATATTCGCAATGCAGAACATATTCTGGATGCTATTGCATAGGAGACTGAAAGAAGCTGATACCAATTCAAATTCAGGTACACTGTAGCTGAGGACCAGTGGAGGTTCGGGAGTTTTTCCATTGTCCTCAGTGATATCTATTTAGCTACTCGATCAACTTGGGTGAGGGAATAGACCAGTGAAAGCTCTAGTGTGACTCCAGTGTCCCCAATATTATCCTTGAGGACAGCAGCCTAAAACCAAGGTTGAGGTTCATCTTTAGGTATCTATTTAACTAATTAATTACATTTCATGAGGCATTAGACCCATGGAGGTTCAAGTGTGTCTTCAGCATCCTCAGTGATTTCCTTGGTAGCAACCAGATCAGCATGGCTGAGATCCATCTTTAGGTATCTAACTAATGGATGAACTTGGATGAGGCATTAGACCAGTGAAGGTTCAAGTGTGTCTTCAGCATCCTCAGTGATTTCCTTGGTAGCAACCAGATCAATGTGGCTGAGATCCATCTTTAGGTATCTAACTAATGGATGAACTTGGATGAGGCATTAGACCAGTGAAGGTTCAAGTGTGTCTTCAGCATCCTCAGTGATTTCCTTGGTAGCAACCAGATCAGCATGGCTGAGATCCATCTTTAGGTATCTAACTAATGGATGAACTTGGATGAGGCATTAGACCAGTGAAGGTTCAAGTGTGTCTTCAGCATCCTCAGTGATTTCCTTGGTAGCAACCAGATCAGCATGGCTGAAATCCATCTTTAGGTATCTAACTAATGGATGAACTTGGATGAGGCATTAGACAAGTGGAGGTTCAAGTGTATCTTCAGCATCCTCAATGATCTCCTTGGTAGAAACCAGATCAGCATGGCTGAGATCCATCTTTAGGTATCTAACTAATGGATAAACTTGGATGAGGCATTAGACCAGAGGAGGTTCAAGTGTGGCTCCAGTGTCCTCAGTGATATCCTTGGTAGCAGCCAGATCAACATGGTTAAGGTCAATTTAGCTAAAGGACGAACGTTTGCGAGGCATTAGACCAACGGAGGCTCAAGTGTGGCTCCAGTGTCCTTAGTGATATCCTTGGTAGCAGCCAGATCAACGTGGTTGAAGACCATCTTTAGGTACAGTATCTGTTTAGCTAATGGATGAACTTTGGTGAGGCTTTAGACCAGTGGAGGTTAATTCTTGGCTCCAATATCTACAATGATATCCTTGATAGTAGCCAAATCAACAAGGTTGAAGTCCATCCTTAGGTGTTTATTCAGGAAATGGATGAACTTGGGTGAGGCATTAGACCAGTGCAGGTTCAATTGTGGCTCCAATGTCCCCAGTAATATCCTTGGTAGCAGCCAGATTAGCGTGGTTAAGGTCAATCTATTTAGCTAAAGGACAAACTTTGGCGAGGCATTAGACCAGTGAAGGTTCAAGTATGGCTCCAGTGTCCTCAGTGATATCCTTGGTAGCCGCCAGATCAATGTGGTTGAAGACCATATTTAGGTACAGTATCTATTTAGCTAAAGGGTGAGGCATTAGACCAGTGGAGGTTCAAGTGTGGCTCCATTGCTATCCATGGTGGGTGAGGTCCACCTTTAGGTATTATCACGTACCTGGTGATGGAGGCCAGTGGAGAGAGCGGCTAAGTTCCAGACTCCCCTGAGAGTGGGACAGCGGGAGTCAGGCCCAAAGTTGCACAGGTTGCCTGTAGGAGTGCTGGTTGGTGGTCCACTCACAAGCACAGCTGGTGCACGGAGATAGGCGCCTGTGTGTGGTATGCAAGCCCTTCCAGGATTTAGATGTTTACTGGGTAGTCGGTTCAAGCCAAGGTCAGGTACAAGATGGGAATCAGAGCAGACGTAGTCAGATGGGATGGCCGAGGTCATACACAGGAGAGCAAGAGAGAGAGTATCTATAAGCCAAGCCGAGGTCAGGTACCAGGTGGGAATCAGAGCAGACGTAGTCAGATGTGATGGCCGAGGTCATACACAGAGGAGTGAGAGAGGGAAAGCATCTGTAAGCCAGGCCGAGGTCAGATCAGGGGTAAGGCAGAGTAGGCGGGTCCAAGAGCAAGCCAAGTCGGTAACAGGAAATCACAGGTCAGAATCACAGAACCAGGAACAGGGCACGGGGAGCTAGAGATCATCCAGCAACTTGAGGAAGTGATGAGCCTCCTTACAAAGGCCGTCTGGCACCAAACTGAGGCTGATGTGTCCTTCTGCAGCCATGCAGAGTACTGGAAGAAATGCCAAATCTTCCAGAACTTCTGCCGTGGACAGGACCCTGACAGGTATCCAGTAGCACATTGTAGCCGAGAGGTCTAAGGCCCCGCAGACCTGAGCTCCAAACCAGCACCTCAGATCCATACAGCATACCATAGGCAAAAGATGCCTCCAGAAGCCCGCTCAGGCAGTTTGCTAGAGGTAGGCCCAACCCACCAACAAAAAGCTCCTCAGTCATTGACCATTGGCTAGTCAACTGACACGCAAGGCCGGCCCACGCTTACATCTTTGACTCCCTTGGGATCTCTCAAAAGGGTCTAGCAAAAGACACGTCAAAGGAAGCTCCTGAGCATACCCTACTGAGGAAATACCTGCACTACCAGCAGAACGAAAAAAAAAAAACATTCCTACGGGTCTCCACCAACAACATTATGGAAGATAATGCCAGACGGTTATCAAGCCATCCACCCGCTCCATCCCTTACCTCAGCATGAGTAGTCAATGTTTTCCCTCAGGCTGAGGCACCAGTCGTGTGAAGGCCCTGATTTATCTTATCTGGTGCTAGCTGATAAATTGCACCAATTAATTATGTGAACTAACACTGAGCGAGATAAGTTCTTGTTGCCAACCCGTAACAAGCAGAAACCTGACCCCATCTCGGTGACTCCACCATGTCAAGGAGCTGTGTTCTCCTCAATTTTAAAGCCCAATAGAATCACATCGTGTCGGCATTCCAGGTGCCTCAAAATTAAAGGTCCTACAGTAGTAGCAGCCACAGCCTCAGTAGAAAAGCCTGTCTTCTGCCAGCATTTTGTAGAGAAGGATCCTTGGCTGTCTAGGTGGAAGCAGTGGTCTTTCTGCAGAGGTCTGACACCACTTCCCCTCCAGTCACCAAGGAGCATGAAATTTGCTGTCTGAAGATCTTCTAGGTTTGACATAGCAGACCAGAGGTCTCCAAACTTTTCATTCAAAGGGCCAAGTTTACTGTACTTCAGACTTTAGGGGGGCCCGATTGTGGTCAGTGGTGGTAGAAAATGTCCCAAGACCAGCATCCGTGAGAAGAAACATGGCCTTAGAGTCGGTGGTCAGTAAAAGGAAGAGTATGGCCCCAGAATTGGTATTAGTGGAAGGAATAGTGCCCCATAATTGGTGTCAGTGGGAGGAAAAGTGCTCCATCATTGGTGTCAGTGGGAGGAATAGTGCCCCAGCATTGGTATCAGTGGGAGGAATAGTGCCCCAACATTGGTATCAGTGGGAGGAATAGTGCCCCATCATTGGTATCAGTGGGAGGAATAGTGCCCCATCATTGGTGTCAGTAGGAGGAATAGTGCCCCATCATTGGTGTCAGTAGGAGGAATAGTGCCCCATCATTGGTGTCAGTAGGAGAAATAGTGCCCCATCATTGGTATCAGTGGGAGGAAAAGTGCCCCATCATTGGTGTCAGTAGGAGGAATAGTGCCCCATCATTGGTGTCAGTAGGAGGAATAGTGCCCCATCATTGGTGTCAGTGGGAGGAATAGTGCCCCATCATTGGTATCAGTGGGAGGAATAGTGCCCCATCATTGGTATCAGTGGGAGGAATAGTGCCCCATCTTTGGTGTCAGTGGGAGGAATAGTGCCCCATCATTGATATCAGTGGGAGGAATAGTGCCCCATCATTGGTATCAGTGGGGGGAATAGTGCCCCATCATTGGTGTCACTGGGAGGAATAGTGCCCCATCATTGGTGTCACTAGGAGGAATAGTGCCTCATCATTGGTGTCAGTGGGAGGAATAGTGCCCCATCATTGGTGTCAGTGGGAGGAATAGTGCCCCATCATTGGTGTCAGTGGGAGGAATAGTGCCCCATCATTGGTGTCAGTGGGAGGAATAGTGCCCCAACATTGGTATCAGTGGAAGGAATAGTGCACCATAGTTGGTATCAGTGGAAGAAATAGTGCGCCATTGTTGGTGTCAGTGGGAGGAATAGTGCGCCATTGTTGATGTCAGTGGAAGAAATAGTGCGCCATTGTTGGTGTCAGTGGGAGGAATAGTGCACCATTGTTGGTGTCAGTGGAAGAAATAGTGCGCCATTGTTGGTGTCAGTGGGAGGAATAGTGCTTTGCATCCTTTAGAGGAATAGTGTCCCAACCCACATGGAAGAAAAATATAGTTTAAATATATTTTTAAAATATTCTTTCCAAATATATTGACATATATTTGAAACACTACAATTTTGGCCGTATTCAACATATATATACACTGCATGTTGAAATGTGTTTTTTATATATTACAAAATATATGAAAAATATTTTTAACAATACATATTTTTAAACTATATTCTTCAGGTTTTTTTTTACATTTTAACATATATTTGTAAATGGAATCCAATGCATTTTTAGCACGAAATATATGAAAAATATTTTTAAAAATACATTTAATCTACATTTTTGGAATGCATTTACAAATATATGTAAAAAGGACTATTTTATATGATAAAAAAAATATGATGAATATATTTAAAAATATATATTTTTTTAAATATATATATTTTGTAATATATAAAAAAATGCATTTCAACATGCAGTATATATATCTATATATATATATATATATATATATATATATATATATATATATAGATAGATGTATTGAAATATATTTTTAAATAAATTGAATAAGCCAAAATTGTAGCATATATTTAAAAATACATTTCAATACATCCATATATATATATATATATATATATATATATATATATATATATATATATATATATACTATATGTTGAAATTCGTTTTTTATATATTACAACATATATGAAAAATATTTTTAAAAATATATATTTTTAATCTATATTCTTCATATTTTTTTAACATATAAAAAAGTCATTTTAACATATATTTTTACATACATTTGTAAATGCAATCCAATGCATTTTTATTACGAAATACTGTATATGCAAAATATTTTTTAAAATACATTTTCAAATATACTGTGTCTTTAAAAATACATTTAATCTACATTTTTGGAATGCATTTACAAATGTATGTAAAAAGGACTATTTTATATGTTAAAAAAAATCTAATGAATATATTTAAAAATATATATTTCAAAAAAAAAAAAAAAAATTATATATTATATATATATATATATATATATATATATAGTAATTTAAAAAAAAAACATATATATATATATATATATATATATATATGTATATATATATATTGTAATATATAAAAAATGCATTTCAACATGCAGTGTGTATATATATATATATTGAAATATATTGAATATGGCCAATATTGTAGCATATATTTAAAAATACATTTCAATACATACATATACAGTATATACACATATATATATATATATATACATATATACACTGTATGTTGAAATTAGTTTTTTATATATTACAAAATATATGAAAAATATTTTTAAAAATATATATTTTTAAAATATATTCTTCAGGTTTTTTTTAACATATAAGATAGTCATTTTAACATATATTTTTACATATATTTGTAAATGCATTCCAAAAATGTAGATTAAATGTATTTTTAAAAATATTTTTTATATAGTTTGTAAGATATAAAAAGTGCATTTCAACATGTGGGAAGGGCCAGTTAAAGACTGGCAAAGGGCCACATCCGGCCCCTGGGCCACAGTTTGCAGACCTCTGTAGTAGACCAATATTTGATTCCCGGTTTGCCTCTCTCTTTCTTTGTTATTTATCAACCTTCCGTGTTGTTTTCTCACCTCTAGTGTGCCCTTGCCTAGTTCCTCTAGTACAGGGGTGTCAAACTGGCGGCCCTCCAGCTGTTGCAAAACTACAAGTCCCATCATGCCTCTGCCTTTGGGAGTCATGCTTGTAACTGTCTGTCTTGCAATGCCTCATGGGACTTGTAGTTTTGCAACAGCTGAAGGGCCGCCAGTTTGACACCTGTGGCCTGGTAGTATGATGAGCTCCAATTCTTGTTTTCTAACCTCCCTTTCACTGTTTGGAATTGATTTATTAAGCCTTGGTTCACATATATGCATTTTGCGTTTGATGCTTTCTCCGGTGATTTTTGCAGTTTTTCTACATGCGTTCTTGATGCGTTTTTTACGTGTTTTTAAGGCAAAAAAAATACAATAATAAAAAAAATAAATTATTATTTTATTACTTTTGCAGGTTTTAGAGAGGTAAGGTTATGGGTTAATTATTATTAATGTATTATTACATTTATTTATGATTATTTTAATATATTGTGTATTTATTTTACATGTATTTATTCATTTATTATTATTATTATTATTATCACCCTAACCCAGGGGTGTCAAACTGGCGGCCCTCCAGCTGTTGCGGAACTACAAGTCCCATCATGCCCCTGCCTGTGGGAGTCATGTTTGTAACTGTCAGCCTTGCAATGCTTCATGGGATTTGTAGTTCCGCAACAGCTGGACGACTGCCAGTTTGACACCCCTGCTAACCCTAATAAATAAATAGAAAGAAAAAAAAAAAGAAAATAATAAATGAAATACTATAAAAAAATAATAATAAAAAAAAATAAATAAATACTAACCCCAATCCAAACCCTAACCCCTAAATTCTAACCCTAACCTGACCTTAACTCTAACCCCTTACCCTAACAAAAAAACTAAATATTAATAAATGAATAATAATAATAATAATAATAATAAATAGAAAGAAAAAAAGAAAATATTAAATGAAATACTATAAATAAATAATAAGAAATAAATAAAATACTAACCCCAACCCAAACCCTAACCCCTAACCCTAACCTAACCTTAACTCTAACCCCTTACCCTAACAAAAAACAAAATAATAATAAATTATTATTATTAATAATAATAATAATAATAATAATAAATAGAAAGGAAAAAAATAAAATAATAAATGAAATACTATAAATAAATAATAAATAATAAATAAAATACTTATCCTAACCTAACCTTAACTCTAACCCCTTACCCTAACAAAAAAACAAAAATAATAATAAAGGAATAATATTTCCCAGACAACCCTAAAAGGAAGTTTCGAGTTGACGAAGAAATAAAAAAGTCTATTAATAAAGGAAATGAGAGTGGATTCACGAAGATGCCAACCTTTTCAACTGCGTTCCTTATATTATCTCATAATCATTTTCCCATCAAGATGTTCAATTTACAAACCTATATATAGCATTGCTGCAGGAATTGGGATTTTTTTTTTTTTTTTTTTAATATTGAAAGCCTCTTATCCTCCAGAGCGGGTGGTACGAGGGTTGAATGATAATAATGTCTCAGCTTTCATATCTCATGAACACACGGCGGATCTGATATGGGACAAGGACGGACAAGTTACCCGCGGGGGTTATTTTACTAAACCTGGAGCATGCAGAATCCGGCCAATCAGCTTCCAGGTTTTATTGCCAAAGCTTAATGGATCGAGCTGAAGAAACAAAAGCGGATGTAAACGGACAAAAAACTGATGTATACGTACAAAAGCGGATATAAACGGACAAAAGTAGATGTAAACAGATGAAAAAAGATTGTAAATGGATGAAAAACGGATGTACATGGACAAAAAACAGATGTACACATACAAAAGCAGATGTAAACGGACAAAAAAAGATGTAAATGATTGTAAACGAACGAAAACCGGATGTAAACGGACAAAGAAACGAATGTACAAGGACAAAGAAACAGATGTATATGTACAAAAAGGAATGTAAACTGATGAAAATGGATAAAGAAACGGATGTACATGGACCAAATTGGATGTAAACGAACAAAGAAAGGGATGTAAACGGACAAAGAAAGGGATGTAAACGGACAAAGAAACAGATGTAAACGGACAAAAGCAGATGTAAACGGATGAAAAACGATTGTTAACAGATGAAAAACGGATGTACATGAACAAAAAATGAATATAAACGGACAAAAAAGGATGTACACGTACAAAAGTGGATGTAAACGGACAAAGAAACGGATGTAAACAGACAAAGGATGTAAACGGATTAAAACCGATTGTAAACAGACAAAAAACAGATGTAAACGGACAAAAAACAGATGTACACCAACAACGGATGTAAACGGACAAAGAAATGAATCTAAACGGACAAAAACAGATGTAAATGGGCAAAAAAATTATCTAAATGGACAAAAGAACAGATGTACATGGACAAAAGCAGATGCAAACAGACAAAAACGGATGTAAACGGACAAAAACCGGATGTACATGGACAAAAATGGATGTCAACGGACAAAGAAACAGACGTAAACGGACAAAAAACGGATGCACATGTACAAAAGCAGATGTAAACAGACAAAAAACTGATGTACATGGACAAAGAAACGGATGTAAAGGGACAAAACAGATGTACATCAACAAAAACTGATGTAAACAGACAAAAAAGCTGATGTACATGGACAAAAATGGATGTAAACAGACAAAAAAAAATGTAAACGGACAAAGAATGGATGAACATCAACAAAAACGGATGTAAACTGACAAAAAAGCCGATGTACATGGACAAAAATGGATGTAAACGGACAAAAAAATGGATGTACATTTAAAAAAACGGATGTAAACGGACAAAAAAAGTTGAGGTACATGAACAAAAATGGATAAAAACGGACAAAAGCAGAGGTACATGGACAAAAATGGATGTAAACGGACGAAGAAACGGATGTACACGTACAAAAATGGATGTAAATGTACAAAAAAACAGATGTAAACGGATGAAAACCGATTGTAAACAGACGAAAAACTGATTTATATGGACAAAAACGGATGTAAACAGACAAAGAAACTGATGTATACAGACAAAAACAGGTGTAAATGGATAAAGAAACAAATCTAAATAGACAAAAACAGATGTAAATTGACAAAAAATGAATGTGCATCAACAAAAATGGATGTACACAAAAAAAAAGCTGATGTACACGGACAAAAATGGATGTAAATGGACAAAGAAACAGATGTAAACAGACAAAAATGGATGTAAACGGGCAAAGAAAGTATGTACACCCACAAAAGCAGATGTACATGGACAAAACGGATGTAAACAGGACAAAAAACGGATGTACACCAACAAAAGCGGATGTAAATGGACAAAAACAGATGTAAACGGAAAAAAGGATGTAAACGGACAAAAAACGGGTGTACACAGAAAAAAATGGATGTAAACGGACACAGAAACGGATGTAAATGGGCAAAAATGGATGTAAACGGATGTAACCGGATGTACACAGACAAAAACGGATGTAAAGGGATGTAAATGGACAAAAACGGATGTAAACAGGGGGGGTGGGTAACAAGGGATCCTTCATTTTATTGTTTTTATTATTTGTATTTATTTTATACAAATAATAAAAACTATACAATTTTTTTTTTTTTTACACCAGGTGACAGGTGCTCTTTATGGAAACACTGGGGGTCTCCCCCCTACCCTCCAGTGCAGCTAATCAAGCCCAGACTGTGACTGACTAGCTGCATCCTGAGGAATGACAGCCGGGACCCCAGAAGTGATGTCATCCAGGTCGCTGTCAGTAGCTGCAGCAGAGATCGGGGGATGGACGTTCCTCTAGCGAGTGCAGCCAGGGATGCAGCTAGTCAAGCGCAGTCTGCACTTGATTAGCTGCACTGGACGGTAGAGGAGCCGATTTCTCTGTTTTTTTTCCGCCTCCCTGGGATCCTGGAGAACCACCGAAGACGCCATCGGCAGCGCTCTGAGCCACCTAGATCAACTTTATCGACAAGCCCCTCCCCAGCTGTGGAAGTGGCAGTTGCCCCGAGCTCCATGTAGCCACTTGTCCGCCTTGATAGAGAAGTGGTTAATCTTCCACCTTGGCCCTGTCTATTCCCCGCCCCCCTCATTAGCCGCCTCCCTCAATCCAACACGCAGCGCCAGGTGAAGAGGCGATAACTCGGGCGATAATCTCCGTGAATTGACCCCGGGGTGTGTTTTTATGCACTGGCGTCCTGGCGCGCCAATCTGTTTATTTGTTGCGGACAAAATACTGAAGGACACAGCACTCGGCATCTTATCCGCCAGAGACGTGTAGATAGGACGGGGAATATTGCACGTCGTAAAAACAACATTCACGCTAACAGGCGAAAGTCAAAGATCATTGAATTAACTTCAACCAATATAAAAATAACAATAAAATCGTCATAAAATAAAAAAACATGATAATTTCAAAGGACTGTCAAGACGTACGGCACACCGTGCCTGTGCGGCTAGCTTTGGTTCTGCAAAAAAAAAAAAGGTGTCCATTGAAAGCACTCGCCCTCCCAAAGATTTACCCCCTCCTCCTGACCACGCCATTTTTATTTTTTTTGCAATACGGCGCTGCGTTACTTTAACTGATATTCGCGCGGTCGTACAACGCTGCGCCCAAATGTCCTTTTTTTTCCCACAAATAGAACTTTCTTTTGGTGGTATTTGAGCATCACTGGGTTTTTTATTTTTTGCGCTATAAATGAGAAAAGTTGGAAATTTAAAAAAAGAAAAAAATTTTTTTTTTTTTTACTTTTTGCTATACAACATATGCAATATTAAAGTAAAAAAAAAATTATTTTCTTCATAAATTTAGGCCAAAATGTATTCTTTCTTTTGGTGGTATTTGATAATCACTTTATTTTTTGTGCTACAGATGAAAAAAGGTGAAAGTTTAAAAAAAATTATATATATATATATATATATATATTTTTTTTTTTTTTTTACTTTTTCATATAAAACATATCCAATATTAAAATGAAAAAAAAATTTAAAAAAATTATATATATACACACATACATACATACATATATATATTTATTTTTTTATTTTTTTTTACTTTTTGCTATAAAACATATGCAATATTAAAGTAAAAAAAAAAATGTTTATTTCTTCATAAATTTAGGCCAAAATGTATTCTTTCTTTTGGTGGTATTTGATAATTACTGGGTTTTTTTTATTTTTTGTGCTACAGATGAAAAAAGGTGAAAGTTGAAAAAAAAAAAAAAAAAAAAAAAAAAAAAAAAAAATATATATATATATATTTTTTTTTTTTTTTTTTTTTACTTTTTCATATAAAACATATCCAATATTAAAATGAAAAAAAAAAAATTTCTTCATACATTTAGGCCAAAATGTATTCTTTCTTTTGGTGGTATTTGATAATCACTGGGTTTTACAGTTTTTTTGCGCTGTAAATGAAAAAAAGAACCCAGAAGTTTAAAAAAAAAAAATATATATATATATATATTTTTTTTTTTTTTACTTTTTCCTATAAAACATATCCAATATTAAAATAAAATTTCTTCATAAATTTATATGTATATATATTTTCTTCTTTACTTTTTGCTATAAAACATATCCAATATTAAAATTTAAAAAAATAAAATTTCTTCATAAATTTAGGCCAAAATGTTTTCTTTCTTTTGGTGGTATTTGACCATCAATGGGTTTTTCATTTTTTGTGCTATAAATGAAAAAAGGCGGAAAGTTTAAAAGAAAAAAAAAAAAGTTTAAAAAAATAAATAAATATATATATACATTTTTTTAACTTTTTGCTATAAAACATATCCAATATTAAAATAAAAAAAAAAATAAAAAAAATTATATATATATATATATATATATATATATATATATATATATATATATATATATATAGATATATATATATAGATATATATATATATATATATATATAGATATATATATATATTTTATTTTTATTTATTTTTTTTACTTTTTGCTATAAAACATATGCAATATTAAAGTAAAAAAAAAAAATTTAATTTCTTCATAAATTTAGGCCAAAATGTATTCTTTCTTTTGGTGGTATTTGATAATCACTGGGTTTTTTTTATTTATTGTGCTACAGATAAAAAAAGGTGAAAGTTTTAAAAAAAAAAAATTATATATATATATATATATATATATATATATATATATATATATATATTTTTTTTTTTTTTTTTTTTTTTTTCCTTTTACTTTTTGCTATAAAACATATCCAATATTAAAATTAGAAAAAAAATTTCTTTATAAATTTAGGCCAAAATGTGTTCTTTCTTTTGGTGGTATTTGATCATCAATGGGTTTTTCATTTTTTGCGCTATAAGTAAATCTGCTATAGGGCGGATGTTAGGTGGTTAACATGCATTCCAGGACCACATATTCCGTACACCTTATACACCTTTTCTCAAATGTAATCCCTTAGAAAGTGCCGCATGTTCAGAAGAAGACCCGTTGATCTGCCAGAATTCCAGGAAGGTCCTAAGGTCCTGTGTGGGCTGAGATTCCATGTTGTCAGCCCTACCTGCTGGTCTACAGAACTCTGTCAAGGACAAACACTGATGGTAGGGGTGGGGTATGGTGTAAGGTGGCCATTCTCAGCCACGGCTCTATGGAATCATAGGGTTCCTCCAGAGGTTGCTTGAGGTACCTTGAACAATGGCAGACACGTTTCTCATTTGATGGTGTCTACATAGTTCTCGGGTCAACATCACTTGGCAGAGCCACCTGCCTGAACCCAATGGTCTTTTGATCTGTCCATAAGGGTGGCATTCTGACCACCAATGTAAGGGACATTCCTCCCACTGATCACCAATGTAAGGGACATTCTTCCCACTGATCACCAATGTAAGGGACATTCTTCCCACTGACCCCCAATGTAAGGGACATTCTGCCCACTGACCCCCAATGTAAGGGACATTCTGCCCACTGACCACCAATGTAAGGGGCATTCCTCCCACTGATCACCAATGTAAGGGACATTCCTCCCACTGACCACCAATGTAAGGGATATTCCTCCCACTGATCACCAATGTAAGGGACATTCCTCCCACTGATCACCAATGTAAGGGACATTCTTCCCACTGACCCCCAATGTAAGGGGCATTCCTCCCACTGACCCCCAATGTAAGGGGCATTCCTCCCACTGATCACCAATGTAAGGGACATTCTTCCCACTGACCACCAATGTAAGGGACATTCCTCCCACTGATCACCAATGTAAGGGGCATTCCTCCCACTGATCACCAATGTAAGGGACATTCTTCCCACTGACCACCAATGTAAGGGACATTCCTCCCACTGACCACCAATGTAAGGGACATTCTTCCCACTGACCACCAATGTAAGGGACATTCTTCCCACTGACCACCAATGTAAGGAGCATTCTTCCCACTTTATATATAGTATAGAGAAGGTAAAAATGTAGAGAAATTTTACTTTTTCTATTGGGTTTAGTGCAAATATTAAACCAACTAGCATCTCTATAGGTAGAAAAAAAAATTAATTTCTTCTGCATTTTGTCCTGTTTATCATTGCTCTAAAGCTATCTTGGTGCAAAGCATATCTAAGGTGTTTGGAAATTAATTTATGTTTTTAACACTCAACTCACAAAAAATGATTGCACGTTGTAGAAATTAATGAAAAAAAAATCATAAAAACAATATAAATACATACAGAAGAAATTTGCAAAAAAGAACAAAAAAAGTTACAAAAAATGATTGTACGTTTGTAGAAATGAACAAAAATAAAAATCATAAAAACAGTATAAATACATATAGAAAAAACGTACAAAAAAAGAATGAAAAAGTTACAAAAAATGATTGCATGTTGTAGAAATGAACAAAAAAAATCATAAAAACAGTATAAATGCATATTAAAAAAAAAAAACTTACAAAAAAAGGAATGAAAAAGTTACAAACAAATTATTGTACGTTGTAGAAATGAACAAAAAAAAAAAATCATAAAAACAGTATAAATACGTATAAAAACACTTATAAAAAAGGAATGAAAAAGTTACAAAAAATGAGTGCACGTTGTAGAAATGAACAAAAAAAATCATAAAAACAGTATAAACACATATTTTAAAAAAACGTACAAAAAAGGAATGAAAAAGTTACAAAAAATTATTGTACGTTGTAGAAATGAACAAAAAAAAATCATAAAAACAGTATAAACACATATTTTAAAAAAAACGTACAAAAAAAAGGGATGAAAAAGTTACAAAAAATTATTGTACGTTGTAGAAATGAACAAAAAAAAAATCATAAAACAGTATAAATACATATTTTTAAAAAAATGTACAAAAAAAGGAATGAAAAAGTTACAAAAAATTATTGTACGTAGTAGAAATGAACAAAAAAAAAAAAAATCATAAAACAGTATAAATACATATTAAAAAAAAAAAAAACTTACCAAAAAAAAAAGAATGAAAAAGTTACAAACAAATTATTGTACGTAGTAGAAATGAACAAAAAAAAAAAATCATAAAAACAGTATAAATACATATTAAAAAAAAACTTACAAAAAAGGAATGAAAAAGTTACAAAAAATTATTGTACGTTGTAGAAATGAACAAAAAAAAATCATAAAAACAGTATAAATACATATTTTAAAAAAAAACGTACAAAAAAAGGAATGTAAAAGTTACAAAAACTTATTGTACGTTGTAGAAATGAACAAAAAAATTAATAAAAACAGTGTAAATACATATACTTACAAAAAATTCATGAATAAAAAAAAATGACAAAACTTACAAAAATAAATGCAAAAAAAATTACAAAACTTGCAAAAAATTAATTCTGATCACAAGAACAGTATAAATACAATAAAAAAGGCAAATGTTGGAAATGATCAAAAGACGTTTTCAAACAAACATTTTAAATAAATTAAAAAAAAAATAGATAAAAGGGGGTAGGGAAAGGGAGGTATTAATTAGGATTAGCTAGAGGAAACTATTGATTAATCGTGCTAAATGGGAAAGACTTTATTTAAAAAAAAAGAAAAAAAAACAGTTTACATGAAGAACAAAGAAAAAATATAATATAAAATACTAACATAAAAGCCATATATAAAAAAACTGAGAGTATTTCTAATACCAACTATATACAGAGAGACCGCAAATATAAAAAGGCCCTTCCTATCCTTTATCCTCAATTTAAATATTTTTTATCTTCAACAGGTGACCTTTTGTTATTTTAATTGTTATTTTAATTACTCAACACATTTCACAAATTTTTGTAAAAATGAGTAAGGTGTGCTACTGTATTAAAAGCATTCCATACTACTTTACCCATGGTGCCTACTTCTCAGATCATATATATTGTGTTTATAATTTTTATTCTATTTTATTTCTTTGGAGCCGTGATGAAGGGTAAATAAACCTTTAAGCCCTGGAAAGGTGTTAATAATTTCAATTAAACTGTTCTATAGGCTTTTTAATAGCGAGTGTTGCTTTCCTTACCCCACTCCAGTCTATACGTCATTTGCACCGTGCTCTGGCCGTTACTCCCCGGGGAGCCACCTATAAAGGACCTTCGAGTGTCCAGACCGGAGCTCTTAATCACAGTGGTCCAGCGCCCACACCATCTCAAGTTTGTGGTGTCTCTGTGTAGAGACGGCCATCTTGGTAGAGGAGCAGGGCTTTTCTTCCACGTGTCAGAGCTGCCTCTCTGATGCCTGGTGATCTGATGACCCTAATGAATGGTGATCTGATGAGCCCTATAACTGGTGATCTGATGACCCTGATGACTATTGATCTGATGATCCTGATAACTATTGATCTGATGACCCTGATGCCTGGTGATCTGATGACCACGATAGCTGATGATCCGATGACCCTGATGACTGGTGATCCGATGACCCTGATGACTGGTGATCTGATGACTCTGATGGCTGGTGATCTGATGACCGTGATGTCTGGTGATCTGATGACCCTGATGACTGGTGATCCGATGACCCTGATGGCTGGTGATCTGATGACCGTGATGGCTGGTGATCTCATGACCCTGATGACTATTGATCTGATGACCCTGCTGACTATTGATCTGATGACCCTGATGACTAGTGATCTGATGACCCTGATGACTAGTGATCTGATGACCCTGATGACTAGTGATCTGATGACCATGATGACTAGTGATCTGATGACCCTGATGACTGGTGATCTGATGACCCTAATGATTGGTAATCGTATTACCTTAATGACTGGTGATCTGATGACCCTGATTGCTGGTGTTCTGATGACCACAATGTCTGGTGACCTCATGGCCCTAATGACTGGTGATCTGATGACCCTAATGATTGGTGATCTGATAACCCTGATGACTGGTGATCTGATGACCCTGATGGCTGGTGATCTGATGACCCTAATGATTGGTGATCTTATTACCTTAATGGCTGGTGATCTGATGACCCTGATTGCAGGTGATCTGATGACCCTGATGAGTAGTGATCTGATGACCCTAATGACTGGTGATACGATGACCTTGATGACTGGTGATCTGATTACCACAATGGCTTGTTATCTGATGACCACGGATGGCTGGTGATCTAATTACCCTGATTTCTGGTGATCTGATGACCCTGATGGCTGGTGATCTGATTACCCTAATGATTGGTGATCTTATTACCTTAATGGCTGGTGATCTGATGACCCTGATTGCAGGTGATCTGATGACCCTGATGAGTAGTGATCTGATGACCCTAATGACTGGTGATACGATGACCTTGATGACTGGTGATCTGATTACCACAATGGCTTGTTATCTGATGACCACGGATGGCTGGTGATCTAATTACCCTGATTTCTGGTGATCTGATGACCCTGATGGCTGGTGATCTGATGACCCTAATGATTGGTGATCTTATTACCTTAATGGCTGGTGATCTGATGACCCTGATGACTGCTGGTCTGATTACCACAATGTCTGGTGACCTCACGACCCTAATGACTGGTGACCTGATGACCCTAATGGCTGGTGACCTGATGACCCTAATGACTGGTGATCTGATGACCCTAATGGCTGGTGATCCGATGACATTGATGACTTGTGATCTGATTACCACAATGGCTGGTGATCTGAGGACCATGATGGCTGGTGATCTAATTATCCTGATTTCTGGTGATCTGATGACTCTGATGACTGGTGATCTGGTGACCATGATGTCTGGTGATCTCATGACCCTGATGACTGGTGATCGGATGACCCTGATGGCTAGTGATCTGATGACCACAATGGCTGGTGATCTAATGACCTCGATGCCCGGTGATCTGATGTATGGCATTAGGCTGGCCATAAATTAAAAGAAATTGGGCAGAAATTGGACAGAAAATTGTATAGAGTTTCCTTCAACTATATAGCGCAAGGTCCTGCTTAATTGGATACGATTGAAAGTGTTGTTTAGGTTTGACCTCCTATTATATGGTTTTTGGTAAATATAAAGCAAAATTCTCAAGAAGATTGTATAGTGTATGGCCAGCCCTAGGGCAGCATATAGTTAATGGGATTTATTGAGAACATACAATAGGCAACTAGAAGGTAAAAAAAAAAAGGCAGGCATATCTACAAGTCCTACGAGTCTCTTACCTTCAGGTTCCTGCTTCCAGGCCACCATGGTAGCCTCCACGTAGCTGAGATGTGAGGCTGGAGCTTCTGCAGAAAATTCCAGATCAATTGATTGGATGAAGCAAAGGCAGGGAGATCCTTGCATTGAAGGTCTTTAGGTACGGTTTCCTCTCCAGCAAGGAGAACAGTACAGCAATCACACCACCAGATCTCACTCCAAATCTGGTGAACTCCTGCAGAACATAATATTCATATTTGTCAATTTAACACGGAAGGAGCTCCCTATGTACACCGCTCACCTCCACCCAAATGCTCACTGATCCACTGCAAAGGCCAAAGATTTTCCAGCCATTGACTCTGTGGGGTCTATACTAGGGGCGGACTGACCATTTGGAAACGAGGGCCCGGGGTCAGTAGGGGGCCCCATGAGATGCCCCTGGTACCTTTTTCATAGGCTTTGTTGAGTTTGGGCAAGGACACAGGGGCCCCATGATCCCCTATTGCCCCTGGGTCTATACATACGGAAGGATGAGTCCTATGACCTACCTGGGTTCAGGCATCTTCCTACGGTTCATACGTTCCTCACTACAGACAGCAAATGGACAGGGAATGCAAGCAATGGATTTGGTCAAACCCTTGGTGAATGTACGGGAATAAACAACAAATGTGGACTTGGACAAAAGAATACTTCGGGACTCTAAATAAACGATTTGGAATTCAAGGGATCCGACTTAGTTCCTGGAGTTCAGAGAGGTGAATGAGTACACAACTTATAAAAAAAAAAATCAAAAGTCCATTTTGAATTGTCCCTGTCTTCCTTAACTCATGTTCCACCGATCCCAGTTGTTGGCTGAAGGCCTGGTGCTATAATACCGTCTAATGTAGGCGTCATTATCTAGAATGATGAGGGTTATATTATTTTATTTCCAGGATAACAAAAAAAAAAAAAAAGATCAGTGAGTTCAGTGGAAGGTACTTGACGAGGACGTGACCTGATACCACAGTTTGCACAATGCTGAGTAATAGGTTTCAGGAGGTTCTCAGAAGACCCTAAAAACTGGTTGATGTTTCACTAACTCATCTGTATCTTGTTATACTGACCCAATGCCAGCCGTGTGATAATGGAGATAGAATGAGAAGACATGGAATTGCTTCAGCTAATATGGAGCCGTGGCCAACAATTTACTGATTTACTATCAAAAATATTGGTGACCTCCGTTGCCTACCATACTGCATCCCACTGACCACCAGCACCACCACCAGTGTAAGGGACATTCTTCCCACTGACCACCAATGTAAGGGACATTCTTCCCAATGACCCCCAATGTAAGGGACATTCTTCCCACTGATCACCAATGTAAGGAGCATTCTTCCCACTGTGTACCAATGTAATGGGCATTCTTCCCACTGACCACCAATGTAAGGGACATTCTTCCCACTGACCACCAATGTAAGGAGCATTCTTCCCACTGATCCCCAATGTAAGGGACATTCTTCCCACTGACCCCCAATGTAAGGGACATTCTTCCCACTGACCCCCAATGTAAGGGGCATTCTTCCCACTGACCCCCAATGTAAGGGGCATTCTTCCCACTGACCCCCAATGTAATGGGCATTCTTCCCACTGACCACCAATGTAAGGGACATTCTTCCCACTGACCACCAATGTAAGGGACATTCTTCCCACTGACCACCAATGTAAGGGACATTCTTCCCACTGACCCCCAATGTAAGGGACATTCTTCCCACTGACCCGCAATGTAAGGGACATTCTTCCCACTGACCCCCAATGTAAGGGACATTCTTCCCAATTTTTCTTTATTAAAAGTCTCGCAATCAATAAACATAAAATATTATACAGAATTTAAAAAAATTATATATATTTACAGCAAAACGAAGATAAACATAGCAAAATCTGCTGTCAGACAAAAGCAAACATCTCAAAAATGAACATGACATAATTGGGGAAATAAATCGTACTACCACTCACATCACTACACCAGACATCAAACCTGTGAGGTCAAGAAACCACCCCGCCCCCCTTATGCATGCAGCCCTTCTTCAAAAAAGATCTTAATCAACAAAAACTACGGGAGTGAAAAGAACAGTATAAGGAAAGACCCCCTCACCCAGAGATGGACAGTTCACCAAAGGCAGGTCTGATATTCCTCCACGCCCTTATCCAGACCGCCCGAGGCTCCCTGCCCTGCTCAAGACCCCGAATCTTCCCAACCTCACCCAGAATATCGTGCACCACCACCTCTACAGGGAGGAATTTCTTCCGGATGGTAATCTGACACCGTGCATTCCATGTGAAGTAACGGACAACTATACTAACTAGAAAAAGTGTATCCAAATCAAAGTCCCAGTGAGCTGGGAATGCCCCGTACACCCACTCTGCATAACTCATGCGATAGAGAAAGGGGATGCCCAGAACCCTCCCCACCCTTTTATACACCTCTATGTTAAAGGGACACAGGAGCAGAAAGTGGTCCATAGACTCCACCTTACCAGCACACTCTGCTCTAGGACAATCTCGATCATCCACAGGGCGGTGCTTCAGGTTCCCTCTCACATAGAGCCTTCCATGGAAAGCGAGCCAGGCTTGATCCCTAAACTTCAAAGGGATTCTCTCCGAGTTAATTAAACGCAATCCCTCCCTCATTACGGAGCCTGGGCAATCCTTTAAGGCCAGTGACACACTGAAAGCAGAAGCCAAAATCCTCTCCCCCAGAAGCTTCCTGGGAAGGGACCTGATATCCTCCACTGTCACCTGCCACTGCCGAAGTATTTTCAGACACGGGGCAACATAAGCCGGGAGCTTGCCATGTCGGACTCTCAGACTTTTCACTGGGCCGCCATCTTCCCAGCAATGCAGAAAAGGCCTAAACCAAGACTGAAAAATACCCACTCATCCCGACGGGGTCTCTGCTAACATATTACCAAGATTGTACTTTAAAATGAGCAAAGAAAAGAAAACTATCGGGTTGACCATTCCTAGGCCACCCTCCCGCCTGGACAGGTAAGTTACATTGCGTTTGATCAGGTTCAGCCTGTTTCCCCATAACAGTTGGAAAAAACAGCTGTAGACCTGTGCATAGAGAGATACTGGCAAGATACAGACGAAGCTGACATATAAAAAGATCGGGATCAGGTAAGTTTTGATCAAGTCAACCCTCTCTCTCAAGGAAAGCCTCCATCTCTTCCAGCTTGCTACTTTGGCATTGGCAACTACCAACCTGCTTTCCCAGTTTCGATGACCATAGTCACCAGGACCAAATTTGATGCCCAAAATTTTAATTTCCTGCTGGGGCTCTGGGAAGGCATCCGGAAGTTCGAAGCTTTCACCCTCCTCACCCATCCAGAAAACTTCACTCTTTTCATGGTTGACTTTAGAGCCAGAAGCCTCCGTGTACTGCTCTATCACAGAGACCACCTCCTGCGCCTCCTCAGTCCCAGAGATAATAACAGACACATCATCAGCATAGGCAACGACCTTCAAAGGCGGCACAATAGCAATGCCCAGAGGCACCCCGCACAACGATGCGCCCTCTAGCCTTCTTACAAAGGGGTCGATTGCGAAAGCATATAGCAGGGGGCTCAAAGGACATCCCTGGCGCACACCAGAGCCGACCTCAAAAGGCCGCCCAACCCAACCATTAACAAGTGGGAAGCTCTCAGCCCCTTTATATAATGTCTTCAGCCAATCTATAAACCTCCCCTGCAGGCCGTATCTACCAAGCAGCAACCACAGATATTCATGATTCACTCGATCAAAAGCTTTCGCCTGATCCAATGCCAGCAAGTACTTTCTCCATCCAGCAGCCCTGCATCGTTCCAAAGCCTCCCGGATAGCCAAAACTGCTGAAAAGGTACTTCTACCTTGGACCGAACAGTGCTGATGGCTGGACAACAAATCGCCTGCTACTGACGACAAGCGCCAAAATAGAATCTTTGCCAAGATCTTTCTATCAACATTGAGAAGACTGATGGGGCGCCAGTTCTCAATCATTGAGGGGTCTTTACCTTTTGACAGAAGAATCACAGCGGATTGCCTCATGGAGGGAGGGAGCGAACCCTCTTCTAGACAGCTGTTAAAAACCTCCGCTAAAAAGGGAGCCAGAATGGACTTAAAACACTTGTAAAATTCAGCTGTCAATCCATCTGGCCCAGGCGATTTTTTGGTAGCCAGCTTGTCTATAGCCTGAACTACCTCATCCGCTGAAATTGGTTCTGTCAAATTCATCAAAAGCAATGCACCATTTCCCAATCCTGGAGTAGAATCCAGAAAGCTTTCCATCCTGTCCCGGCTAAGGTCCTTTCTTCCCAGGAGGTCTGCATAATACGACCCAAAGATCTCCAAGATCCCTGATCTGGACTTTATCAGGGAACCCGTACTGTCTTTCAGGCCAATGACCGTCTTAACTGCTATGCCTTGCTTACAGTTCTGGTAAGGATCAGGCGAGTGATATTTCCCATAATCCCTCTCCAGAACCAAGGAGGCATGCCGGTCGTATTGACACTTCCTAAGAAGAAGCTTCACTTCAGAGATCTCCCCTGGATCTCCTCCATACGAGACAAGACGATCAAGCTTCCTCCGCAAATGCTGGTAGGCAATATACATACCAAGCTGCTTCTTCTTACTTATGGCCTTGAAAAGTCCAATCGCCCTTTGTTTCACAAGCTCCCACCACTCTGACTTACTGCTGCAAAAGTCCAGAATAGAAACCTGTGCCTGAAAAAAATCCTCAAAGGATTGTCTTACCTCTACATCTTCCAGGAGAGCCGAATTCAGTTTCCAGACACCCCTTCCCCTGGGTGGAGTGTCCAAGGCATTCAGAGTCACAGACAGCATACAGTGGTCAGAGAACTCCACCGCCTTCAACTCAGGAGCCGAAAAAGCAGAGTTCTCCTTTAAAAAAAACCTGTCTATCCTGCTCTGACTATTCCCTCTCTGAAATGTGAACCCCGTGCTGCCAGGGCAGTGCTTAATGTGCACATCTACCAGGCCTGCCTGTCTAACCAAATCTCTGAGAAAAATGCTATCATAACCCAGCCTGTCTATGGAGCCTCTCCTGTCTTCAGGCCTAATTATGGTGTTAAAGTCACCTCCAAAGACAACCTGCTGGGACGTAAAAAGGAAGGGCTTGATCTTTGTGAGGAGGCATTTCCTGCCCCATTTTGACTGCGGTCCATAGATATTGATCAGGCGCAGGTCCTGCCCCCCAACAGAGACGTCTAAGACCATGCATCTCCCCATTTCTACCTCAATTACCCGCCGGCACGTTACCATATCGGTTTTAAAAAGGACCGCAACTCCGCTGCAAGGTTCAGCCGCAAGAGACCAAAAGGAGGGACCACATCTCCACTCCCTTTTTGCTAGATAGACATCGGCCAAAGTATTGAGCCAGGTCTCTTGCAAAAATAAAATCTCAGCATCAAACTCGCTGAGCAAAAATAAGGCCGTATCACGAGCTCTTGCAGATTTAATGCTGGCGACATTAATGGTCACCACCTTTAACAGAGCGGGAACTGCCATCAGGATGATTGGGGTAGTCGTTTCTTAACCTCTACCACACTCTCATCACCCGAAACAGCTCTCTTCAGAGTACGTGACTCCCCCTCATCCATAGATGATAAAGAAATGGATATATCAGATACCATCTCATCACCTGACAAAACTGAAAAAGTATTGCCAAGAGGGACCCCTCCTGGATCTGATTCTGAGGAAGAAAGGACAGCTCTTCTCATTCTCCTCTTCTTCTTCTTCCTCTTCTCCTTCACCCTCTCCCACCCTTCATCAGCCGAATCCCCCCCAGCAGGAGGTGAGACATGGGACATGGATACCCCTCCCTGAGCCCCATCGGCTCCACCCCCATCCGACACCCCCACAACCTCCTGACCACGTTTGCGCTGACGGGGGACAGGTACCGGAGGTGGAGTAGGCTGAGAGGGAAGATCCGCTAAACCCGCCCCCCCAGCAGCTTCCGCCAGTCTGGAGGATCTACGTACTGTAGGATTAGGGACAGGAGGGACAGACTCAGGGGTGACATTACTGGGGGAAACACAATCTGACACAACAGACGGAACAGACACAGGAGGTACAACAACAGTTTCCTCCCTAGCATCAGCTGCCTCATCCTCTTTATCCAGCCTCTGCAGCTCAGCCTCCAGTCCTGGCTGGTTGTGTAGTGCCTCTGGGCACAGACTGTATGGATGACCCAGCTGCTGGCACAAATTACACCGAATCTCGGTGCATTCTTTGGCCAAATGGCCAAAATCCTGGCACAGTGAGCAGGATGATGCAAAATGGCCTTTCTCTCTGCATTTGTTACAAACTTTAGGCTGACCTTGATAGAAAATGGTCAGCCTATCCCTCCCCAGAAAGGCTGAGCAGGGAAGATGCTGAACCACATTGCCCAGCACCCTCAATTGCACTGACACCGTCCAGGCCCCTGTCCATATCCTATGCTCATCCAGGACCTTCCGCAGTGGGGTGAGGACCTCACCATGTCGGCGTAGCCAAACTACTAAATCAGCCTCTGGTATGGATTCATTCCGGACCAGGATTGTCACCGATTTTATCAAAGGCTGTCTGGAAACCACCTTTGCCACCAAACCTCTCCACTGCTGAAGGCTCCTGCACCTCCTATATCTCTCCCAAAACAGGTCCAGGCCTTCAGGTTTTACAAACGACAAATCGTATTCATAGCTGCCTACTGGGCAGATCAACGCAAATACATCACAGGCTTTAAACCCCATCTCCAGAATCAACTCCGCCACCCTCCCCCTTACTGGTGGGTTCCCTTCCCCCTCCCACTTCAACTGTACCACATTCCTTCTCCTGACCCCACCAACCATCCCACCACCAAACCTCCCAAAATTGTGACCATTAGTATTCCCAACACTACCCCCACCCCCCTTGGTGCGACTCCCCAAAACAGAGGCATAGCTCCCCCCAATCCTCCCAGCAGCAGAAACATTTGTGTGTCTGGGAGCATCTGGTGCAACTCTGGCAGATACCGATTGCACAGATCCGGGATTGGATGGTGTATCCTCTTTCTGCTCAGCAGGGGGAGAAATGTCATTTTTACCTCTGTCAGCAATGTTAACCCCTTCACCTCCATCCACCACCAACACATCCATTGCTTTAGCAGTCTCAACAGTCATAGACTTCACAGCAATGTCCACACTCACTGCTGCAACCATAGAAGCTCCAGCAGTCATCTCTTGCTCCAAGAAAGGACACTCAGCCCAGGACTGGATTGGATTCTCAGACACAGCAACAAGTGAGACATCCATGTGTGCTGTTTGCTCTCCATGTTGTGCAGTGTGCTGCTCCCCTCCCCCACCAGCATCAATCAGCTCTGGAGCACCTGGGAGCTCAGGTGAAACAGTCTCTCTGCAGGGGTCAGCCATCTTGCCTGTAGAGGGACTACTGGTCTCAGCAGGAACAGCAGCAGTAACTTCCATCCGTGGGGTGCTTGGTGCAGGTTCATCCACATTCCCCTGATGGTCTGGAGACCTCTCTGCCAGGGATTTTCCCTCCAGGTTGGATGAGGATTCCTCCACAGCAGGCTGCTTGCAGAGCTCCTCATCCACAGTACTCACCACAGCAGGTGGGGCAGACATGCTGGAAGCAGCCATCTTGGTGTATTGGGCTTTCTCCACCAGTCTTGGCTTTGCTGCTCTGTACCTCCTCTGTCCATCCTCAGGGACTTCTGAAGGGTCATCAGTGAAGGCAAACTTGTCTGCTCTCAGGGGTGACTCCATCTGCTGGATGAACTTCAGGGTTCCATACTCACCCTCAACCCCCTGGCTGGTTGCCACTGGTGATTCCACAGCCTGACATGGGGGGAGAGATGCTGATGTAGATGGAGCTGGGTCATCCATTACCTGGGGCTGCTGATCCACAGAGCTCACTGATGTCTGGCTGACAAATCTCCTCTCATTATCGAACTTTTCTTTAAATGCTCCACTTCTTGCTTTCAACTTTTCTAATAATAAAGATTGTCTCTTTACTTTCTCCTCCATGTGCTGGAGCGCTGGCTTCATGCCCAATCTGTTCTTGCTCCAGGCCTGGCAGTATTTGGCTCTGAAGGTTTTGTGTTCAGATTTCAAAACATTAAGTTTCTCCTCAGCTCTTCCAATAGTCACAAATCTATCAGTAATCTTCTGTCTGAAGACATCAACATCCTCACCAGGGCTGGGACCCACAGTCAGGTCCTCCACCTCCTCCTCTTCACTAGGCCCGGTCTCATCAGGGGAATCCCTCCCAGGGCCTCCCCCTGGATCAGGCATGGTTCCTGGGCCAAGCTAGCAGGCAAGGCCCAGGCTTGAAAATGCTGGTTCTCAGGGAGAGCTCCTTCAGTGTGTCCTCCTCCTTCTCCCACTGACCACCAATGTAAGAAGAATTCTTCCCACTGACCATCAATGTAAGGGCCATTCTTCCCACTGACCCCCCAATGTGAGGGACATTCTTCCCACTGATCACCAATGTAAGGGACATTCTTCCCACTGACCCCCCAATGTGAGGGACATTCTTCCCACTGACCACCAATGTAAGGGACATTCTTCCCACTGATCACCAATGTAAGGGACATTCTTCCCACTGACCACCAATGTAAGGGACATTCTTCCCACTGACCCCCAATGTAAGGAACATTCTTCCCACTGATCACCAATGTAAGGGACATTCTTCCCACTGACCACCAATGTAAGGGACATTCTTCCCACTGATCACCAATGTAAGGGACATTCTTCCCACTGACCACCAATGTAAGGGACATTCTTCCCACTGACCACCAATGTAAGGGACATTCTTCCCACTGATCACCAATGTAAGGAGCATTCTTCCCACTGACCACCAATGTAAGGGACATTCTTCTCACTGACCCCCCAATGTAAGGAGCATTCTTCCCACTGACCCCCCAATGTAAGGGACATTCTTCCCACTGATCACCAATGTAAGGGACATTCTGCTCACTGACCCCCCAATGTAAGGAGCATTCTTCCCACTGACCCCCCAATGTAAGGGACATTCTTCCCACTGACCCCCCAATGTAAGGGACATTCTTCCCACTGACCCCCAATGTAAGGGACATTCTTCCCACTGACCCCCAATGTAAGGGACATTCTTCCCACTGACCACCAATGTATAACAGAAATGTTATTTATTTGCAACATTTAATAACAGAAACAGGGGCAGACTGACAACTCATGGGGCCCCCGGGCAATAGGGGATCGTGGGGCCCCTTTGTCCTTGCCCAAACTCAAAAAAGCCTATGAAAAAGGTACCTGGGGCATCTCATGGGGCCCCCTACTGACCCCATTCTCTCGGGCAGTGCCCGAGTTTCCAAATGGTCAGTCCACCCCTGAACAGAAATGTTTTTTATTTGCAAAATTTCATAAGAGAAATATTATTTATTTGCAAAATTTAATAACAAAAAACAGGGGCGGACTGACAACTCATGGGGCCCCCGGGCAATAGGGGATTATGGGGCCCCTGTGTCCTTGCCCAAACTCAAAAAAGCCTATGAAAAAGGTACCTGGGGCATCTCATGGGGCCCCCTACTGACCCCGGGCCCTCGGGCAGTGCCTGAGTTTCCAAATGGTCAGTCCGCCCCTAGTGGCAACTCATCTCTTATGGCAGAGGCCAGTCCTTTTTTAAGTGACACTGAACTAGTAAAGTAACACATTTTGCTATGTAGAAGGAAACCCTTAGAAATGTTAATTGTGTAAGCGGTATCTTGAAAAATCGACTCTCCCAACCCTGAGTGATGAGACCACCTGTCACTTCACTCTCTCCTCCTATCAGCATGCTCTTCTTTTTTTTTTTTTTTTTAACTGCAGCACAACCAATTGGCTGCGTGTGCTGCTTCCCCTTTCCCCAGTCTGAGCTCTGCTGTACTAGGGATTTCTAGAGTCTGATACCAAGTATAAAGTCGGTACTGACCACCGCTTGCATCTGCTATGGTTCATCTTTCAGAAGACTTTTTAATCGTCCTTTTTAATCCTTCTTTTTTTTTTTTTTTTCTTTTTTTTGTTCTCTGTAGACTTCTTTCTGCTGGAGCCACGAAGGTTTACGCCATCTTGACCCACGGTATATTTTCTGGCCCCGCCATTTCTCGGATTAACAACGCCTGTTTTGAAGCCGTGGTGGTGACCAATACTATCCCTCAGGAGGAGAAGATCAAACATTGCTCCAAAATTCAGGTATCTACAGAAATCGGATTTATTGTATTTTAGGGAAATCTATTGCTAACGTGTGCAGGATCCGTTATATTAACCACTTCCTGTCCGGTCCATGTACATAAACGGCCGGACGGGAGCAGTGCAGGAGTGGGTGGCCATTTATAAACGGCCGCCACATTCACTGCCTGTGTGCAATCCCTGGGAGCGCACGGCACCGCGATCCGGTGCTCGCTGTACACCGATCGTTGTACGGGACCTCTGTGTGAGGTTCCGATTCATGTGATCGCTGGCTGATCAGTAATCACATGAAGAGTAGTAAGCAAGATGTCACTGCTGACATCATTGCTTACTACGTGTAAAATCTGTGAATGATCACAGAGGTCACATGGTACAGGGCCATTCAGAACAGCCTTGTACCATGTGACAAGCTGTGGCCAATCACCGCTCACACAGTATTTCTCAATGGTTGCAGGAATGCAGCCAGAGAGAAGGAGAACTGATTGCTCGGCACTGCCCAAGTTTCCAAATGGTCAGTTCGCCCCTGAACAGAAATATTATTTATTTGCAAAATTTCATAACAGAAATGTTTTTTATTTGCAAAATTTTATAACAGAAATATTATTTATTTTCAAAATTTTATAACAGAAATGTTTTTTATTTGCAAAATTTCATAAGAGAAATATTATTTAGTTGCAAAATTTAATAACAAAAAACAGGGGCGGACTGACAACTCATAGGGCCCCCGGGCAATAGGGGATCATGGGGCCCCTGTGTCCTTGCCCAACTCAAAAAAGCCTATGAAAAAGGCACCAGGGGTATCACATGGGGTCCCCTACTGACCCCATTTCCAAATGGTCAGTCCCCCCTGAACAGAAATGTTATTTATTTGCAAAATTTCATAACAGAAATGTTATTTATTTGCAAAATTTAATAACAGAAACGGGCGGACTGACAACTCATGGGGCCCCTGGACAATAGGGGATCATGGGGCCCCCTACTGACCCCGGGTCCTCGGCACTGCCCAAGTTTCCAAATGGCCAGTTCGCCCCTGAACAGAAATGTTATTTATTTGCAAAATTTTATAACAGAAATGTTATTTATTTGCAAAATTTCATAACAGAAATATTATTTATTTGCAAAATTTCATAACAGAAATATTATTTATTTGCAAAATTTCATAACAGAAATATTATTTATTTGCAAAATTTTATAACAGAAATGTTATTTATTTGCAAAATTTCATAACAGAAACAGGGGCGGAGTGACAACTCATGGGGCCCCCGGGCAATAGGGGAACATGGGGCCCCTGTGTCCTTGCCCAAACTCAAAATAGCCTATGAAAAAGGTACCAGGGTCATCTCATGGGGCCCCCTACTGACCCCGTTCTCTCGGTCAGTCTGCCCCTGATCAGAAATGTTTTTTATTTGCAAAATTTTATAACAGAAATATTATTTATTTGCAAAATTTCATAACAGAAATGAAGAAAAATGCGTTTTTTTTCTCAAAAGTTTCAGGTTTTTTTTTTTTCTTCTGTGTGTTAAATGTTTTACCTGGAGCTCAGCTTTCAGCCGAAGAAAGGGAAGTTGGCATTTGGAAATCTAAACTAGTGGCAGTGGAATTTGATGAAGGACACAATAAATACTTGAAAGCCATAAATCCGTGATTCTACGTGGAGATCCTCTGCCTGGGATGGGTCAGCTCACACACATTTCTATTTTCCAATCCTGTCCAGTTTAACAAGAGGAAGTCATTGTGATAAGATAGTGAAGGGAGATAGAGAGCCTCCCATGGGTTCTTAGGGGGACAGGGGAGGGGTGACACCTTTGTGTTGGAAGAAGACGCCAACCTTTGGAGGAGTCATCAACTATAGAGCCTTCTAGTGACACCGTTCCCGGTCATCTTCCAGGTAATGGATGGAATTGCTTGGTTTTAGGCCTTAGCCAGGGTATGTCATTAGTCAGTCCTACATGTGTGTACATGTGTGGGGGCAGACTGACCATTTGGGAAATCGGGCACTGCCCGAGGGCCCGGGGTCAGTAGGGGGCCCCATGAGATGCCACCTGGTACCTTTCATTGGCTTTTTTGAGTGTGGGTGAGGACACAGGGGCCCCATGATCCCCTATTGCCCGGGGGCCCCATGAGTTGTCAGTCTGCCCCTGCATGCGTGTATTGTATCCTACAATTATTATTTGGAATATTCAGCATTAAGCAATGACGAGTCGAAAATTTGGAATTGTTTGTTTTTCACATCATTAGGTGTACCAGCTGCAACACAAGATTTTCCGGCCACAATGGACAGTGCTGGATTTTTATTTTATTTTTTAGAAAAATGAAACAAATGATGGCACAATCGTATGCCCCATTTCTGTTTGGTGGAACGTTCATTTTTTTTTTTTTTGCATTGTCTATTCCCTTGTCTTAGTCTGTTTTATTTATATATAATTATTTATTTATTTATTTCAGGTACTTATATAGCGCCATCAATTTATGCAGCACTTTACATGTATATTGTACATTCACATCAGTCCCCACCCCCAAGGAGCGTACAATCTAAGGTCCCTAACCCTCAAGGGGCGTACAATCTAAGGTCCCTAACCCTCAAGGGGGTACAATCTAAGGTCCCTGACCCTCAAGGGGCGTACAATCTAAGGTCCCTAACCCTCAAGGGGGTACAATCTAAGGTCCCTGACCCTCAAGGGGCGTACAATCTAAGGTCCCTAACCCTCAAGGGGGTATAATCTAAGGTCCCTGACCCTCAAGGGGCGTACAATCTAAGGTCCCTAACCCTCAAGGGGGGTACAAGCTAAGGTCCCTAACCCTCAAGGGGTGTACAATCTAAGGTCCCTAACCCTCAAGGGGCGTCCAATCTAAGGTCCCTAACCCTCAAGGGGGGTACAATCTAAGGTCCCTAACCCTCAAGTGGGGTACAATCTAAGGTCCCTAACCCTCAAGGGGCGACAATCTAAGGTCCCTAACCCTCAAGGGGGGACAATCTAAGGTCTCTAACCCTCAAGGGGCGACAATCTAAGGCAGCAATGGGCAAACTACGGCCCGGCGGACCTTTTAATCCGGCCCGCGGAGCTAGGCTCCCGCTAGGCTCCTCTCACAGTCCGCCCTGAAGACCGGTGTAGCATGAAAATCTGTCTCCTATGAGGATCTGTCCCCCTCGACGTATCTGCGCATGTGCCGGAGATCGCCGATCGGCTGCTAATGCCTGAAATTGGCACATGCGCAGATACGTCGAGGGGGACAGATCCTCATAGGAGACAGATTTTCATGCTACACCGGAACGGCGCGGGAACACGGCGAGAGGAACGCGTGGAGCAAAGGTAAGTGAATTGACACAGGGGGGACTTGGGGAATTAATATGGGGAATTAATTACTATAGGGGGGATGAATTACTATATGGGGGATGAATTACTATATGGGGGATGAATTAATATGGGGAATGAATTACTATATGGGTGATGAATTACTATGGGGGATGAATTACTATATGGGGGATGAATTACTATATGGGGGATGAATTACTATATGGGGGATGAATTACTATATGGGTGATGAATTACTATGGGGGATGAATTACTTTATGGGGGATGAATTACTATATGGGGGATCAATTACTATATGGGGGATGAATTACTATATGGGGGATGAATTACTATAGGGGGGATGAATTACTATATGGGGGATGAATTACTATATGGGGGATGAATTACTATATGGGTGATGAATTACTATGGGGGATGAATTACTATATGGGTGATGAATTAATATGGGGAATGAATTACTATATGGGGGATGAATTACTATATGGGGGATGAATTACTATGGGGGATGAATTACTATATGGGGGATGAATTACTATGGGGGATGAATTACTATGGGGGATGAATTACTATATGGGGGATTAATTACTATGCTTACTATGGGGGAATATTACTATACTTACTATGGATGACACATACACATCTATGGGGGATGAATTACTATGGGGTATGAATTACTATAGGGGGGGTGAATTACTATGGGGGATGAATTACTATATGGGGGATGAATTACTATATGGGGGATGAATTACTATATGGGGGATTAATTACTATGGGGGATGAATTACTATATGGGGGATGAATTACTATATGGGGGATTAATTACTATGGGGGATGAATTACTATGGGGGATGAATTACTATATGGGGGATGAATTACTATAGGGGGGATGAATTACTATATGGGGGATGAATTACTATGGGGGATGAATTACTATATGGGGGATGAATTACTATATGGGGGATGAATTACTATGGGGGATGAATTACTATATGGGGGATTAATTACTATATGGGGGATTAATTACTATGGGGGATGAATTACTATGGGGGATGAATTACTATATGGAGGATGAATTACTATGGGGGATGAATTACTATATGGGGGATGAATTACTATGGGGGATGAATTACTATATGGGGGATTAATTACTATGCTTACTATGGGGGAATATTACTATACTTACTAAGGATAACACATACACATCTACTCTTGGTCCGGCCCCCGGGTCCAATATATGAACCCATTGCGGCCCTCAAGTCAAAAAGTTTGCCCACCCCTGGTCTAAGGTCTCTAACCCTCAAGGGGCAACAATCTAAGGTCTCTAACCCTCAAGGGGGGTACAGTCTAAGGTCCCTAACCCTCAAGGGGGATACAATCTAAGGTCCCTAACCCTCAAGGGAGGTACAATCTAAGGTCCCTAACCCTCAAGGGGCGTACAATCTAAGGTCCCTAACTCACATTCATACATACACATACTAGGGCCAATTTAGACAGGAGCCAATTAACCTACCAGCATGTCTTTGGAGTGTGGGAGGAAACCGGAGTACCCGGAGGAAACCCACGCAGGGACAGGGAGAACATGCAAACTCCAGGCAGGTGTTGCCGTGGCTGGGATTTGAACCAACGACCCTAGTACTGCAAGGCGGAAGTGCTCACCATTTAGCCACTGTGCTGCCCATATATTCATTTTTGTAAGTGCAACACCATCGTAATCAGCAAAAGGGATCTTTGATTTATCTTTTGATCCGAGTTTGAGTCTATCTCACCGGGATTTACTGCGGCAGTTAAAATGTGCAGGGACTATGATTTAATTATATAGAGAAAATGAATGCATGGACTGTACAGCATCTTGTTTAAATATTTCAATATTTCACAGCAATCCACTTACTGGGAGTCAATCAACAGTAAGTGGAAGCAATCATGCATGGGGCAAACATAGATCCGTACTAAGAAAACACACATCTGTTATAAATAAATAATTAAATTATATATATATACTTTTTTTTAGTACAGATGTATGTTTAGGCCAAGAATGTTTGATTGGATATGATATACGCTTTGGTTATTTACATATATATATAACCAAAACATATATCATATCAAACCAAACATGCTTGGCCTAAACATACATCTGTACTAAAAACACACACACACATATATGTATATATATATATATATAATAAAAAAAATATATAAAATAACTATAGAATATATATATATATATATATATATATATATGTGTGTATGTGTATATACTTATGCAGTAAGTGGATGCAATCATGCATGGGACAAACATAGATCTGTACTAAGAAAACACAGATCGATTATAAATAAATTATATATATATATACTTTTTTTTAGTACAGATGTATGTTTGAGCCAAGCATGTTTGATTTGATATCATATACGCTTTGGTTATTTACATATATATAACCAAAACATATATAATATCAAACCAAACATGCTTGGCCTAAACATACATCTATATATATATATACAGTGGGGATGGAAAGTTTGGGCACCCCAGCTAAAAATTTGTATTAATGTGCATAAAGAAGCCAAGGAAAGATGGAAAAATCTCCAAAAGGCATCAAATTACAGATTAGACATTCTTATTATATGTCAACAAAAGTTAGATTTTATTTCCATCATTTACACTTTCAAAATAACAGAAAACAAAAAAATGGCGTCTGCAAAAGTTTGGGCACCCTGCAGAGTTAATATCTTGTACTGCCCCCTTTGGCAAGTATCACAGCTTGTAAACGCTTTTTGTAGCCAGCCAAGAGTCTTTCAATTCTTCTTTGAGGTATCTTTGCCCATTCTTCCTTACAAAAGTCTTCCAGTTCTTTGAGATTTCTGGGCTGTCTGTCACGCACTGCTCTTTTAAGGTCTTTCCATAGATTTTCAATTATATTGAGGTCAGGAGATTGCGAAGGCCATGGCAAAACCTTCAGTTTACACCTCTTGATGTAATCCCCCGTGGATTTCGAGGTGTGTTTAGGATTATCCATTTGTAGAAGCCATCCTCTCTTTAACTTTAGCTTTTTCACAGATGGCATCAAGTTACCATCCAAAATTTGCTGAAATTTTATTGAATCCATATTTCCTTCTACTCGTGAGATGTTCCCTGTGCCACTGGCTGCAACACAACCCCACAGCATGATTGATCCAACCCCATGCTTCACAGTTGGACAGAGGTTCTTTTCATTAAATTCTGTGCCCCTTCTTCTCCAAACGTACCTTTGCTCATTCCGGCCAAAAAGTTCAATTTTATCCTCATCAGTCCACAGAACTTGTTTTCAAAATGCATCAGGCTTGTCTATATGTTCATTTGCAAAGTTCAAACAATGATTTTTGTGGTGAGGACGTAGAAGAGGTTTTCTTCTGATGACTCTTCCATGAAGACCATATTTGTACAAGTATCTCTTTATAGTGGAATAGTGTACCACAACTCCAGTGTCTGCCAGATCTTTCTGGAGGGATCGTGCAGTCAAACGTGGGTTTTGAATTGTTTTTCTCACAATCCTGCGAGCTGTTCTGTCTGATATTTTTCTTGGTCTTCCAGATCTTGCTTTAACTTCCACTGTTCCTGATGACTGCCATTTCTTAATTACATTCCGAACAGAGGATATTGACATCTGAAAACGCTTTGCTATCTTCTTATAGCCTTCTCCAGCTTTGTGAGCGTCAACTATTTTCAGTTTCAGTTTTCTAGACAACTGCTTAGAAGAACCCATGGTGCTGATTGTTGGGGCAAGGTCAGATGAGTCTGGGAATTTAAAACCTTGAGATTGACATCACCTGGTCTTCCCAGACGATGATTGAGAACAATCCATGACACTGGCAGGTCTCAGCTTGGCAAAGGGGGCAGTGCATGCTATAAATTCTGCAGGGTGCCCAAACTTTTGCAGACGCCATTTTTTTGTTTTCTGTTATTTTGAAAGTGTAAATGATGGAAATAAAATCTAACTTTTGTTGACATATTATAAGAATGTCTAATCTGTAATTTGATGCCTTTTGGAGATTTTTCCATCTTTCCTTGGCTTCTTTATGCACATTAATACAAATTTTTAGCTGGGGTGCCCAAACTTTCGATCCCCACTGTATATATATAAAATATATATGTGTATATATAAAATATAATATATAATAAAAATAAAATATATATATATGTATATGTGTATGAATATATATATATATATATATATATATATATATATATATATATATATATATAATAACTCTCTCTCTTTATATATATATATATATATATATGTATGTATATGTGTGTGTGTATATATATATATACATATTTTATATATAATTATAAAATATTATATATATATATATATATATATAATTTTATAAATATATATATAAATATATATATATATATATATATATATATATATATATATATAAAAAAAATTTAAAAAACAAAATAATATATATATATATATATATGTATATATATAAATAACTATATATATGTATATACATATGTGTGTGTATGTGTTTATATATATATATTAAAATAAATAAATATATATATATATATATATATATATATATGTATATATACTGTATATATATAAAATAACTCTCTCTCTCTCTCTCTCTCTCTCTCTCTATCTATATATCTATCTATATGTATATGTGTATATACATATATATAATAAAAATAAAATAAATTATATATATATATATATATATATATATATAATAACTCTCTCTCTAAAATATAATATGTATGTATATGTGTGTGTGTATGTGTATATATATATATATATATTTTATATATAAAAATATATATCATTTTATAAATATATATGTATGTATATATAATGTGTGTGTATACCCACATATATATTTATAAAATTATATATATGTATATATATATATATACACACACACACACACATATACATACATACATACATACATACATATATATACATAGTTATTTATATATATATATATATATATATGAGGACAGAAGGGGAGAAGGGACGTAAGTGTGTGCTTATTAATAGTCAGCAGATACAGTTTTTGTAGCTGCTGCCTTTTAATAAAAAACACAAAAACGTCTGGAAGTCCTCTTTAATGAAATAATCACTTATTATACTATTTACTCTTAATTAATATAATATAACAATCAATTCCATGGATAATAAAATAAAATGAACTCAGTTAATTAAATAAAAATAAAAGCATGTCCCCGATACCAATACATTCAACAATGAATGAACAAGATAAATACAATACAAAATGGTTAAAAAATGAAACATGGACAGCTGAAAAAAAAAACTCAAGGGGAAAAAGGGGAGAAAGCAATTAATTATGGATGATCAGGGTGAGCAACTTGTTAACAAGAAGTAAATGGGTACAATTTTTATTTCATGAATAAAAACTTTTTTTTATTTTCAAGGTTGCTTTAAGTCAGTGGTCTCCAAACTGTGACCCAAGGGCCAGACGTGGCCCGATGCTTGATTTTATCTGGACCTTGGGGCTCTATTTTACCCGCTGATACCAACAATAGGGCATAATTCCCTCAAATGACACCAATGATGGGGCACTATTCCTCCCACTGACACCAATGATGGGGCACTATTCCTCCCACTGACACCAATGATGGGACACTATTCCTCCCACTAACACCAATGATGGGGCACTATTCCTCCCACTGACACCAATGATGGGGCACTATTCCTCCCACTAACACCAATGATGGGACACTATTCCTCCCACTAATACCAATGATGGGGCACTATTCCCTCACTGACACCAATGATGGGGCACTATTCCTCCCACTGACACCAATGATGGGGCACTATTCCTCCCACTAATACCAATGATGGGGCACTATTCCTCCCACTGACACCAATGATGGGACACTATTCCTCCCACTGATACCAATGATGGGGCACTATTCCTCCCACTGACACCAATGATGGGGCACTATTCCTCCCACTGATACCAATGATGGGGCATAATTCCCCCAAATGACACCAATGATGGGGCACTATTCCTTCCACTGACACCAATGATGGGACACTATTCCTCCCACTGATACCAATGATGGGGCATAATTCCCCCAAATGACACCAATGATGGGGCACTATTCCTCCCACTGATACTAATGATGGGACACTATTCCTCCCACTGATACCAATGATGGGGCACTATTCCTCCCACTGATACCAATGATGGGGCACTATTCCTTCCACTGACACCAATGATGGGACACTATTCCTCCCACTGACACCAATGATCGGGCACTATTCCTCCCACTAATACCAATGATGGGACACTATTCCTCCCACTGACACCAATGATGGGGCACTATTCCTTCCACTGACACCAATGATGGGACACTATTCCTCCCACTGACACCAATGATGGGGCACTATTCCTCCCACTGATACCAATGATGGGGCATAATTCCCCCAAATGACACCAATGATGGGGCACTATTCCTCCCACTGATACCAATGATGGGACACTATTCCTCCCACTGATACCAATGATGGGACACTATTCCTCCCACTGACACCAATGATGGGGCACTATTCCTCCCACTAATACCAATGATGGGACACTATTCCTCCCACTGACACCAATGATGGGGCACTATTCCTCCCACTGATACCAATGATGGGGCATAATTCCCCCAAATGACACCAATGATGGGGCACTATTCCTCCCACTGATACCAATGATGGGGCACTATTCCTCCCACTGATACCAATGATGGGACACTATTCCTCCCACTGACACCAATGATGGGGCACTATTCCCTCACTGACACCAATGATGGGGCACTATTCCTCCCACTGATACCAATGATGGGGCACTATTCCTCCCACTGACACCAATGATGGGGCACTATTCATCCCACTGATACCAATGATGGGGCACTATTCCTCCCACTGATACCAATGATGGGGCACTATTCCTGCCACTGACACCAATGATGGGACACTATTCCTGCCACTGACACCAATGATGGGGCACTATTCCTCCCACTGATACCAATGATGGGGCACTATTCCTCCCACTGATACCAATGATGGGGCACTATTCCTCCTACTGACACCAATGATGGGGCACTATTCCTCCCACTGACACCAATGATGGGGCACTATTCCTCCCACTAATACCAATGATGGGACACTATTCCTCCCACTGACACCAATGATGGGGCACTATTCCTCCCACTGATACCAATGATGGGGCATAATTCCCCCAAATGACACCAATGATGGGGCACTATTCCTCCCACTGATACCAATGATGGGGCACTATTCCTCCCACTGACACCAATGATGGGACACTATTCCTCCCACTGACACCAATGATGGGGCACTATTCCCTCACTGACACCAATGATGGGGCACTATTCCTCCCACTGATACCAATGATGGGGCACTATTCCTCCCACTGACACCAATGATGGGGCACTATTCATCCCACTGATACCAATGATGGGGCACTATTCCTTCCACTGTTACCAATGATGGGACACTATTCCTCCCACTGACACCAACAATGGGACACTATTCCTCCCACTGATACCAATGATGGAGCACTATTCCTCCCACTGACACCAAGAATGGGGCACTATTCCTCCCACTGACACAAACAATGGGACAATTTTCCTTCCACTGACACCAACTGACACCAACAATGGGGCATTGTTTTTTTTCTACTCCCATTCACCACAGTCCGACCCCCCATCAAGTCTTAAGGACAGTAAACCAGCCCATTGTTTAGAAAGTATGGATACCACTGGTATAGATTACACCATTGGGGCTATAATTCCCCCCACTGACACCAATGAACGGGCACTAATCGCTCTGATGTGGTAGAATTTCTCAATGACTCCCAGAATGGGGCCCAATTACATCAATGTCAGGGCACAGTTTCTTCCAATGACACCAAGAATGCAGCCCAACGACACCAATGATAGGGCACAATTTCTCACAATGACACCAAGAATAGGGCCCAATGACACCAAGAATGGGGCTCAATGGCAGCAATGATGGGGAATAATTTCTCCCTACGACACCAAGAATAGGGCCCAATGACACCAATGAGGGGGCAGAGTTTCTCCCATTGACACCAAGAATGGGGCTCAATGGCAGCAATGATGGGGAACAATTTCTCCCTACGACACCAAGAATAGGGCCCAATGACACCAATGATGGGGCAGAGTTTCTCCCATTGACACCAAGAACAGTGTTTAGAAAGTTTGGAGACCCCTGGAATAGATTATACATGAATTATTTTTAAATTTTTTTTATAGGTTGCTCAGAGCTGTGAAGGTCACCCTCGGCTGAGGACGCATGTCGGACATAAATGGATGTCAATAAAAAGTTCTTGATTTGAACCCTTTTTTTTTTTGGATCATCCAATGACGACCATGGAATACATGTGCATGTTCGGTGATACAAGGTCGCCACCTGCTGATATCTTTTTGAAATGACAATCTTCAAATATTCTAGGATTCCTCCTGGAAATAGCAATGCTCTTCCTGGTATGTAAGTGTGCCTAGGCACTCCTGCGGCTAGAACCTCATAGCTGTGTATCTGCAGCGTGAGATCATCTGAGGCACTGCAGCCTCTGACTGCTCAGCTCGGCTGGTTTGGAGTGAGAATTGCTGATGCCGCTACTGTGCTGTTGCTTGCTGGAGGGTCTGACATGAGAAAGCAAAGCCCTGCCTCTACCAACATGGCCGCCTCCATACAGGGACTCAGAACAGAACAAGGCATAGTAAGTCAGTAATGTGGAAACTTTGTTTCTTTCATACAATTTTTTTCTTTTGTGCACAGTCCTGGAAGAGACATGCCCGGCTGAAGGGTCTTCAGAAACTGACACTTCTGGGATTAGCGGTCCCCTGGTGTGCTCAGTGGTTCCTCCTGCCATCGCCCAGGATCCCCCTGTGTCAGATGGGGTTGGCAGGAGGATCAGAGGGGGACCAGAGGTCCCCAATCACATCAGAGGGCCCACCATCACATCAGAACCCCCCCCTCCCCTCCCCAATTCATGTCAGAGTTCCTGCTTCACGTCAGACCCCCTATAACATCAGCGGTCCTCCATCACTTCAGATGTCCCTCCTATACAGGAGAGCCCTCCATCACATCAGAGTCCCCCCATCACCACAGGGCCCCCCATCATAGAGTCCCTCTATCACAGGAACCCCCCCCCCCCCCCATTCACACAGTCCCTCCATTATAGACACACAGTCCCTATCACAGAGCCCCCACAATCACTCATCCCCCCACCCCACCCATCACAGAGACCCCCAATAATACAGTCCCCCCATTATAGAGCCCTCCAAACACATAGCCCCCCAGCATCACAGAATGCCCAATTACACAGTCCCCCTATCATAGAGCCCCCCCCCCCCCCCAAATCACTTAGTCCCCCACCACAAACCACACATCACAGAGCCTCCCAATCATACACTCCCTCCATCACAAAGTCCTCCAATCACACAACCCCAATTACAGAGCCCCCCCCAATTAAACAGTCCTTCCATCACAGAGCCCCCCCCTAAACAGTCCTTCCATCACTTAGCCCCCCAAACACAAAGTCCCCCATCACAGAGCCCCCCAATCGCACAGTCCCCCATCATAGAGCCCCCCAATCACACTGTCCCCCACCATAACCCCCCATCACAGAGCCCCTCAATCACACAAACTCCCCCCCAATCACAGTCCTTCCATCACAGAGCCCCTCAAACACAAAGTCCCCCATCACAGAGCCCCCCAATCGCACAGTCCCCCCATCATAGAGCCCCCCAATCACACAGTCCCCCACCACAACCCCCCATCACAAGGTCCCCCATCACAGAGCCCCCCAATCGCACAGTCCCCCCATCATAGAGCCCCCCCAATCACACAGTCCCCCACCACAACCCCCCATCACAAGGTCCCCCATCACAGAGCCCCTCAATCACACAACCTCCCCCCCAATCACACACTCCCTCCATCACAGAGCCCCCCCAATTACACAACCTCCCCTCCAATCACACAGTCCCTCCATCACAGAGCCCCCCAAACACAAAGTCCCCCTATCACAGAGCCCCCCAATCATACACTCCCTCCATCACAAAGTCTCCCAATCACACAACCCCCCATCACAGAGCCCCCCATCACACAGCCATCACAGAGCCCCCAAAACACAAAGTCACCCCAATCATTCACTCCCTCCATCACATAGCCCCCCAATCATACACTCCCTCCATCACAAAGTCTCCCAATCACACAACCCCCCATCACAGAGCCCCCCATCACACAGCCATCACAGAGCCCCCAAAACACAAAGTCACCCCAATCATTCACTCCCTCCATCACATAGCCCCCCAATCATACACTCCCTCCATCGAAAAGCCCCCCAATCACACAAACTCCACCCAATCACACAGTCCCTCAATCACAGAGCCCCCCCAAACAAAAAGTCCCCCTATCACAGAGCCCCCCAATCACACAGTGCGCCATCACAAAACCCCCCAAACACAAAGACCCCCATCACACTGTCCCCCCATCTCAGAGCCCCTCCACCCCAATCACACAGGCTTTTTGCTGGGATGTGGTCTGGAGGGGGTACTTGTTTTCATCCTTTGTTGCGTCTCAGTGTTGCTGATCTCCTGCCGCCTCTTTGCAGCCACTTCCTGCCTACGTGCACCCCAACAATGGCTGCCTGGCATTTCTCAGGGCGGGTTTCTTGATGGTGACCACAGTGGACCACCCCTGTGTCATGTGTGTCGAAACAGCCACTTGTAGTCTCCATGGAGGAGCCCATGTGACAGGGTGACAACGCAGGAGCACCATTGAGAAACAGGGACAGAGCGTGGTCACCCTATAACAGGAAGTGCCCGAGCAAGGACCTTCGTGGCAGGATCGCCGGGCATAATTTACACGAAAGCTGCCCCTTTGCTTCCCATGCTCAGACGCAGCCACTGTTGACTCTTTTCCCCACAATTCCCTGGATAAGTTCCTCCGCTTCCCTCCCTCCTAGAGAGGTCTGATGACAGGCGGCTGGGCAAGTGATCTGCAGCCAGGTGAGAGGCCCTCCACTGCCAGAACCGGCGTGCTTGCATCAGGACTGAGAGCTCTTGGGAGGAGTCCCAGGGCGGGGTGCTGTGATGTTTTTAGGATGCTATTTACAGCCCCTCCCAGCTCCCACCCCACCAGCCACGATGTGCCTGCATTGCACAGAGAAGCACAGAGACCCAGTGATGACAAAAAGGGTACCTGCATGGAGTTTGCATGTTCTCCCTGTTCCTGCGTGGTCTTCCCTCCACACTGCAGAGACATGCTGGCAGGTTAATGGGCTCCTGCTTAACAAGGCCCTTGTATGTGAGAGAGGGACCTTCCATTGTTAGCTCCTCAGGGGCGGGACTTACAGGATGTGAATATATAATAAGTAAATTGTTGATGATTTATATTTACCTGTAAGAAATAAATAACACCAAGGGAAAAAAAAATGTAAATGTCTGATTGGGGGGTTCAGCAGGAACCTTGGGGGGTTCAGTTCCGGCACCTCTAGCCCTGAATGTATGTAATTCTGGAGTGTGCGGGAGGGTCCAATAATACTGGCTGCTGGGAGATCTATTGTTGCTGGGAGATCTATTGTTGACGATTGAGGCATCTATTGTTGCTGGGATGGATCTATTGTTGCTGGGATGGATCTATTGTTGCCTGGGGGTATTGTGCTGTGGGGATCTATTGTTGCTGGGGGGCAATTGTTCCTGCAAGGGTCTATTATTAGTAGGAGGGATCTATTGTTACTAGGAGGGATTTATTTTTAGTGAGGAGGTCTGTTGTTGCTGGGGAGAGCTACTGTTGTTGGGGGGGGTCTATTGTTGCTTGGAGATCTATTGTGGTTGGGAGATCTATTTGTGTGGGGGATCTATTGCTGTTGGAGCAATCTATTGTTGCTGGGGGATCTATTGTTGGTGGTTGAGGCATCTATTGTTTCTTAGATGGATCTATTGTTGCCTGGGGTATTGTGCTGTGGGGATCTATCGTTGCTGGGGGGGCTATTGTTGCTGCAGAGGTATATTGTTACTAGGAGGGATCTATTTTTACTGAGGAGTTCTGTTGTTGCTGGGGAGAGCTACTGTTGTTGGGGGGGGGGGTCTATTGTTGCTGGGGGATCTATTGTGGTTGGGAGATCTATTTTTGGGGGGGATATATTGCTGTTGGAGCAATTTATTGTTGCTGGGGGATCTGTTGTTGCTGGTTAGGGCATCTATTGTTTCTGAGATGGACCTATTGTTGCCTGGGGTATTGTGCTGTGGGGATCTATCATTACTGGGGGGCTATTGTTGCTGCAGAGGTATATTGTTACTAGGAGGGATCTATTTTTACTGAGGAGGTCTGTTGTTGCTGGGGAGAGCTACTGTTGTTGGGGGGGTCTATTGTTGCTGGGGGATGTATTGCTGTAGGGATCTATTATTGTTGGAGCAATCTATTGTTGCTGAGAAGTTCTATTGTTGCTTGGGAGATCTATTGTTGTGGGGAAATATATTATTGGGGAGAGCTATCATTGCTGGGGGGTCTTTTGTTGCTGGGGGAGCTATTGTTTGGGGGGCATATATTATTGGGGAAAGCTAGCATTGCTGGTGGGTCTATTGTTGCTGGGGGATCTATTGTGGTTTGGAGATCTATTTGTGTGGGGGATCTATTGCTGTTGGAGCAATCTATTGTTGCTGGGGGATCTATTGTTGGTGGTTGAGGCATCTATTGTTTCTTAGATGGATCTATTGTTGCCTGGGGTATTGTGCTGTGGGGATCTATCGTTGCTGGGGGGCTATTGTTGCTGCAGAGGTATATTGTTACTAGGAGGGATCTATTTTTACTGAGGAGTTCTGTTGTTGCTGGGGAGAGCTACTGTTGTTGGGGGGGGGGTCTATTGTTGTTGGGGGATCTATTGTGGTTGGGAGATCTATTTTTGGGGGGGATCTATTGCTGTTGGAGCAATCTATTGTTGCTGGGGGATCTGTTGTTGCTGGTTGGGGCATCTTTTGTTTCTGAGATGGACCTATTGTTGCCTGGGGTATTGTGCTGTGGGGATCTATCATTGCTGGGGGGCTATTGTTGCTGCAGAAGTATATTGTTACTAGGAGGGATATATTTTTACTGAGGAGGTCTGTTGTTGCTGGGGAGAGCTACTGTTGTTGGGGGGGGTCTATTGTTGCTGGGGGATCTATTGCTGTAGGGATCTATTATATTTGTAGCAATCTATTGTTGCTGAGAAGTTCTATTGTTGCTTGAGAGATCTATTGTTGTGGGGACATATATTATTGGGGAGAGCTAGCATTGCTGGGAGGTCTTTTGTTGCTGGGGGATCTCTTGTTGTGGGGGCATATATTATTGGGGAGAGATAGCATTGCTGGGGGGTCTTTTGTTGCTGGGGGATCTATTGTTGTGGGTGTTCTGTTGTTGCTGAGGGATCTATTGTTGTTGGAATGGTCTATTATTGCTGGGGGGTGGAGTCTATTGTTGCTGGTGAGGTCTGTTGTTGCTGGGGGTGGTCTATTGTTGCTGAAGAGGTTTATTGTTGTGGGGGCCTATTGTGGTTGGGGGGGGGTCTTTTGTTGCTGAGGAAGTCTATTGTTGCTAGGGGGGATCAATTGTTGCTGGGGAGATATATAGTTGTGGGGACATCTATCATTGGGGGATCTATCATTGCTGGGGGAGGGTCTATTGTTGCTGGGGGAATCTATTGTTGTTGGAGCAATCTATTAATCATGCTAGGAAGTCTATCATTGCTGGGGGATCTATTGTTGCTGGGGATCTATTGTTGCTAATGGATCTATTGTTGCTAATAGATCTATTGTTGCTGAGGATCTATTGTTGCTAATGGGTCTATTGTTGCTGGGGATCTATTGTTGCTGATGGATATATTGTTGCTGGGGATCTATTGTTGCTGATGGATCTATTGTTGCTGGGGTTTATTGTTGCTGTGGGATCTATTGTTGCTGGGGGAGATATTGTTCTGTATTCTCTAAAAGGGTCGGTACTAGGAGGTGGGTAAGGGGTGCACTTGGGGGGCGGTAATACCTCCCCTGTGGTGCAATCACTGTTTCCATATATGTGCCTGACCGACTTACACGGTTCTATTTGCGTGTGAGCAGAGGGGGGCCCGGGGGGGGGGGGGTGCTTTCCATTAATTTATTTTATTGTATGTATGTGTGTATTTGCTCCCCGGCTTTTGCTGAATGATCGCCCCTCACACAGAAATGATCGGTCTACAAATCGAATGTTCGGTGTAACACTGAGAGACAGAATACAACAACAAATTCAGCAGAAATGCGTCTAACAAATGATGACTGATCTGCATGTTCATGAGGGAAAGAAGGATTTGATCCCCTTCACAAAACATGACTTAGTACTTGGTGGCCAATCCCTTGTTGGCAATCACAGAGGTCAGACGTTTCCTGGAGTTGGCCCCCAGGTTCGCACACATCTCAGGAGGGATTTTGGCCCACTCCTCTTGGCAGATCCTTAAAGTCATTAAGGTTTGGTGGTTGACGTTTGGCAACTCAAACTTTCAGCTCCTTCCACAGATTTTCAATCGGATGAAGGTCTGGAGACTGGCTAGGCCACTCCAGGACCTTAATGTGCTTCTTCTTGAGCCCCTCCTTTGTTGCCTTGGCCGTGTGTTTTGGGTCATTGTCATGCTGGAACACCCATCCACCACCCATTTTCAATGCCCTGGCTGAGGGAAGAAGGTTCTCACCCAAGATTTGAGGGTACATTGCCCCGTCCATCGTCCCTTTGATGCGGTGCAGTTGTCCTGTTCCCTTAGCAGAAAAACACCTCCAAAGCAGAATGTTTCCACCACCATGTTTCACAGTTGGGATGGTGTTCTTGGGGTCATAGGCAGCATTCCTCCTCCTCCAAACACGGCGAGTTGAGTTGATGCCAAAGAGCTGGATTTTGGTCTCATCTGACCACAACACTTCCCACCAGTCCTCCTCTGCATCATTCAGATGTTCAGTGGCAGACTTCAGACGGGCCTGGACATGTTCTTTCTTGAGCAGAGGGACCTTGCGGGCACTGCAGGATTTCAGTCCTTGTCGGCGTAGTGTGTTACCAATTGTTTTCTTGGTGACTGTGGTCCCAGCTGCCTGGAGATCATTGACAAGATCCTCACGTGTAGTTCTGGGATGATTCCTCACTGTTCTCATGATCATTGACACTCCACGAGGTGAGATCTTGCATGGTGCACCAGACCTAGGGAGACTGACACTTGTTTTGTGTTTCTTCCATTTGTGAATGATTGCACCAACTGTTGTCACCTTCTCACCAAGCTGCTTGGCCATAGTTTGGTAGCCCAGTCCAGCCTTGTGTAGGTCTACCATCTTGTCCCTGACATCCTTGGACAGCTCTTTGGTCTTTGCCATGGTGGAGAGTTTGGAATCTGATGGTTTGATGGCTCCTGTGGACAGGTGTCTTTTAATACAGGTAACAAAATGAGATTAGCAGCACTCCCTTTAAGAGACTGCTTCTAATCTCAGCTTGTTACCTGTATGAAAGACACCTGGGAGCCAGAAATCCTGCTGAATGATAGAGGATCAAATCCTTATTTCCCTCATGAACATGCAGATCCGTCATCATTTGTTAGACGCATTTCTGCTGAATTTGTTGTTGTATTCTGTCTCTCAGTGTTACACCGAACATTCCATTGTTAGACCGATCATTTCTGTGTGAGGGGCGAACATTCAACATCAGCCGGGGAGCAAATACGCATTTCCTTCACTGTATATATATATATATATGAACTCATCCTGCCTACATTTCCAATCAAAAATAAATGGCTAATCCAATATGCTGAAAATCAATTCTCATTTTGCATGGGCTGCCTGAACGCACACATTCCTGATCGCATCACAGAAACGCACACAGGACCTTCAAGGCCTTTAGTTAGAAATTCACAGATTTTTTTTTTACATACATTTAGTGCGTTCTGCGTTCCCCCCGAGATTCCCACTGAAAAAAAACCCCCTGATCCTGTCTATATTTCCTATTCAATAAAATTGCGCTGCCTCAAGGAATTGCGCGTTAGCGTGCGTTCATTAATGCTCCGCAATTGCTAAATGGGTCCTTAATGGCCTTCAGTTAAAAATTCCCAGCTATTTTTAATTTTTTTTTTTAAATATATAAAAATAAAATTAAATTAATTAAGATACAAAAATAATTAAAACATCCTGCCTATATTTCATATAAAAAATTAATGATCATTTCAATTGCCTTAATGGCCTTCAGTTAGAAATTCTCAGCTATTTTTTATTTTTTTTTAAAAATATATAAATTTTTTTTAAATATATAAAAATAAAATAAAATAAATTAAGATACAAAAATAATTAAAACATCCTGCCAATTTTTTTTAAAAAATATATAAAAATAAAATAAAGATACAAGAATAATTAAAACATCCTTCCTATATTGCCTATCAAAAATTAATGATCATTTCAATGGCCTTAATGGCCTTCAGTTAGAAATTCCCAGCTATTTTTAATTTTTTTAAAAATATATATAAATTTTTTTTAAATATATAAAAATAAAATAAATTAAGATACAAAAATAATTAAAACATCCTGCCATATTTTTTTAAAAAATATATAAAAATAAAATAAAGATACAAGAATAATTAAAACATCCTTCCTATATTCCCTATCAAAAATTAATGGCCATTTCAATGGCCTTAATGGCCTTCAGTTAGAATTTCCCAGCTATTTATTTATTTTTTTTAAATATAAAAATAAAATAAAATAAAGATACAAAAATAATTGAAACATCCTGCTTATATTTCATATCAAAAATTAATGATCATTTCAATGGCCTTAATGGCCTTCAGTTAGAAATTCCCAGCTATTTTTAATTTTTTTAAAAATATATATAAATTTTTTTTAAATATATAAAAATAAAATAAATTAAGATACAAAAATAATTAAAACATCCTGCCATATTTTTTTTAAAAATATATAAAAATAAAATAAAGATACAAGAATAATTAAAACATCCTTCCTATATTCCCTATCAAAAATTAATGGCCATTTCAATGGCCTTAATGGCCTTCAGTTAGAATTTCCCAGCTATTTATTTATTTTTTTTAAATATAAAAATAAAATAAAATAAAGATACAAAAATAATTGAAACATCCTGCTTATATTTCATATCAAAAATTAATGATCATTTCAATTGCCTTAATGGCCTTCAGTTAGAAATTCCCAGCTATTTTTAATTTTTTAAAAAAAATATATAATTTTTTTTAAATATATAAAAATAAAATAAAATAAATTAAGATACAAAAATAATTAAAACATCCTGCCATATTTTTTTTAAAAATATATAAAAATAAAATAAAGATACAAGAATAATTAAAACATCCTTCCTATATTCCCTATCAAAAATTAATGACCATTTCAATGGCCTTAATGGCCTTCAGTTGGAATTTCCCAGCTATTTTTTTTTTTTAAAATATAAAAATAAAATAAAATAAAGATACAAAAACAATTAAAACATCCTGCTTATATTTCATATAAAAAATTAATGATCATTTCAATTGCCTTAATGGCCTTCAGTTAGAAATTCTCAGCTATTTTTTATTTTTTTTTTTAAATATATAAATTTTTTTTAAATATATAAAAATAAAATAAAATAAATTAAGATACAAAAATAATTAAAACATCCTGCCAATTTTTTTTTTTAAAATATATAAAAATAAAATAAAGATACAAGAATAATTAAAACATCCTTCCTATATTCCCTATCAAAAATTAATGATCATTTCAATTGCCTTAATGGCCTTCAGTTAGAAATTCCCAGCTATTTTTAATTTTTTTGAAAAAATATATAAATTTTTTTTAAATATATAAAAATAAAATAAAATAAATTAAGATACAAAAATAATTAAAACATCCTGCCAAATTTTTTTAAAAAATATATACAAATAAAATAAAGATACAAGAATAATTAAAACATCCTTCCTATATTGCCTATCAAAAATTAATGGCCATTTCAATGGCCTTAATGGCCTTCAGTTAGAATTTCCCAGCTATTTATTTATTTTTTTTAAATATAAAAATAAAATAAAATAAAGATACAAAAATAATTAAAACATCCTGCTTATATTTCATATCAAAAATTAATGATCATTTCAATTGCCTTAATGGCCTTCAGTTAGAAATTCCCAGCTATTTTTAATTTTTTTAAAAAAATATATAAATTTTTTTTAAATATATAAAAATAAAATAAAATAAATTAAGATACAAAAATAATTAAAACATCCTGCCATATTTTTTTTAAAAATATATAAAAATAAAATAAAGATACAAGAATAATTAAAACATCCTTCCTATATTCCCTATCAAAAATTAATGACCATTTCAATGGCCTTAATGGCCTTCAGTTAGAATTTCCCAGCTATTTATTTATTTTTTTTAAATATAAAAATAAAATAAAGATACAAAAATAATTAAAACATCCTGCTTATATTTCATATCAAAAATTAATGATTATTTCAATTGCCTTAATGGCCTTCAGTTAGAAATTCCCAGCTATTTTTAATTTTTTTTAAAAAATATATAAATTTTTTTTAAATATATAAAAATAAAATAAAATAAATTAAGATACAATAATAATTAAAACATCCTGCCAAATTTTTTTTAAAAATATATAAAAATAAAATAAAGATACAAGAATAATTAAAACATCCTTCCTATATTGCCTATCAAAAATTAATGGCCATTTCAATGGCCTTCAGTTAGAATTTCCCATCTATTTTTTTTTTTTTAAATATAAAAATAAAATAAAATAAAGATACAAAAATAATTAAAACATCCTGCTTATATTTCCTATCAAAAATTAATGATCATTTCAATTGCCTTAATGGTTTTCAGTTAGAAATTCCCAGCTATTTTAAATTTTTTTAAAAAAATGTATACTTTTTTTTAAATATATAAAAATAAAATAAAATAAATTAAGATACTAAAATAATTAAAACATCCTGCCAAATTTTTTTTTAAAAATATATAAAAATAAAGATACAAGAATAATTAAAACATCCTTCCTATATTCCCCATCAAAAATTAATGGCCATTTCAATGGCCTTAATGGCCTTCAGTTAGAAATTCCCAGCTATTTTTAATTTTTTTAAAAAAATATATAAATTTTTTTTAAATATATAAAAATAAAATAAAATAAATTAAGATACAAAAATAATTAAAACATCCTGCCAAATTTTTTTTAAAAATATATAAAAATAAAATAAAGATACAAGAATAATTAAAACATCCTTCCTATATTGCCTATCAAAAATTAATGGCCATTTCAATGGCCTTAATGGCCTTCAGTTAGAATTTCCCAGCTATTTTTTTTTTTTAAATATAAAAATAAAATAAAATAAAGATACAAAAATAATTAAAACATCCTGCTTATATTTCCTATCAAAAATTAATGATCATTTCAATTGCCTTAATGGTCTTCAGTTAGAAATTCCCAGCTATTTTAAATTTTTTTTTAAAAATGTATACTTTTTTTTAAATATATAAAAATAAAATAAAATAAATTAAGATACAAAAATAATTAAAACATCCTTCCTATATTCCCTATCAAAAATTAGTGACAATTATTGGCCTTCAGTTAGAAATTCCCAGCTATTTTTAATTTTTTTTTAAAACTATATAAAAATAAAATAAATTAAGATACAAAAATAATAAAAAAAATCCTTCCTATATTTCCGATTGTCATTTCGAAAAGGCGGCCTTCACGCAACGCATGTGCTCCGCACCGCAATTTACAGCTTTTTTTTTTTTTTTAAATTATATAAAAATAAAATAAATTAAGATACAAAAATAATTAAAACATCCTTCCTATATTCCCTATCAAAAATTAGTGACAATTATTGGCCTTCAGTTAGAAATTCCCAACTATTTTTAATTTTTTTTTAAAACTATATAAAAATAAAATAAATTAAGATACAAAAATAATAAAAAAATCCTTCCTATATTTCCGATTGTCATTTCGAAAAGGCGGCCTTCACGCAACGCATGTGCTCCGCACCGCAATTTACAGCTTTTTTTTTTTTTTTTAAATTATATAAAAATAAAATAAATTAAGATACAAAAATAATTAAAACATCCTGCTTATATTTCCTATCAAAAATTAATGATCATTTCAATTGCCTTAATGGTCTTCAGTTAGAAATTCCCAGCTATTTTTAATTTTTTTTAAAAAATGTATACTTTTTTTTAAATATATAAAAATAAAATAAAATAAATTAAGATACAAAAAGAATTAAAACATCCTGCCAAATTTTTTTAAAAAAATATATAAAAATAAAGATACAAGAATAATTAAAACATCCTTCCTATATTCCCTATCAAAAATTAATGGCCATTTCAATGGCCTTAATGGCCTTCAGTTAGAAATTCCCAGCTATTTTTAATTTTTTAAAAAAAAATATATACATTTTTTTTAAATATATAAAAATAAAATAAAATAAATTAAGATACAAAAATAATTAAAACATCCTGCCAAATTTTTTTTAAAATATATAAAAATAAAATAAAGATACAAGAATAATTAAAACATCCTTCCTATATTGCCTATCAAAAATTAATGGCCATTTCAATGGCCTTAATGGCCTTCAGTTAGAATTTCCCAGCTATTTTTTTTTTTTAAATATAAAAATAAAATAAAGATACAAAAATAATTAAAACATCCTGCTTATATTTCCTATCAAAAATTAATGATCATTTCAATTGCCTTAATGGTCTTCAGTTAGAAATTCCCAGCTATTTTTAATTTTTTTTTAAAAATGTATACTTTTTTTTAAATATATAAAAATAAAATAAAATAAATTAAGATACAAAAATAATTAAAACATCCTTCCTATATTCCCTATCAAAAATTAGTGACAATTATTGGCCTTCAGTTAGAAATTCCCAGCTATTTTTAATTTTTTTTTAAAACTATATAAAAATAAAATAAATTAAGATACAAAAATAATAAAAAAAATCCTTCCTATATTTCCGATTGTCATTTCGAAAAGGCGGCCTTCACGCAACGCATGTGCTCCGCACCGCAATTTACAGCTTTTTTTTTTTTTTAAATTACATCAAAATAAAATAAATTAAGATACAAAAATAATTAAAACATCCTTCCTATATTTCCGATTGTCATTTCGAAAAGGCGGCCTTCACGCAACGCATGTGCTCCGCAACGCAATTTACAGCTTTTTTTTTTTTTTTTTTAAATTACATCAGAATAAAATAAAATAAATTAAGATACAAAAATAATTAAAACATCCTTCCTATATTCCCTATCAAAAATTAGTGACAATTATTGGCCTTCAGTTAGAAATTCCCAACTATTTTTAATTTTTTTTTAAAACTATATAAAAATAAAATAAATTAAGATACAAAAATAATAAAAAAAATCCTTCCTATATTTCCGATTGTCATTTCGAAAAGGCGGCCTTCACGCAACGCATGTGCTCCGCACCGCAATTTACAGCTTTTTTTTTTTTTTTTTTAAATTATATCAGAATAAAATAAAATAAATTAAGATACAAAAATAATTAAAACATCCTTCCTATATTTCCGATTGTCATTTTGAATATTCTGCCTTCACGCAACGCATGTGCTCCGCACCGCAATTTAAAGCTTCTTTTTTTTTTTTTTTTTTAAATAAACTGATCCAAAAATAACTGAAGACATCCAGCCTGGATTTCCTATCAGATGTAAACGTGTAATCTGCTGCGCTCAGACTCAATTAAAGCCGTGTCACCGTGAAGCAGGCAGGATAAACACGGCATGCGTTCCCATGAAACATGCTAATTAATGAATGTATATAATTGCCGCACATATCTATACAGCAACAGACACACATTTATATATGCAGATCGCCTCCCGGTCCGGCCGTCTGATTGGTCTGTCGGCTCCTATCGATATTTGCAAACCTCACCCCTCGTACTGACAGCCAGTGCAACACCCCCCCCCCCCCCCCCCCCCCCCTCCTTTTTTTTTTTTTTTTTTTTTTTTTTATTTCTCCTCCCTCTGTGTCTCTTTTTTTCCCACCCCCTATTTCCTACCTCCCTTTTCTTTTTCCCCCTCGCACCAGCAAAAAAAAAAAAAAATAATAATGAACCCTCATTCTGACTCTAAGCCCTGAATGAATGAATCTTTTCCTCCATCTCTGCCCGCTGCTCCCCTCCCCCTTTTTTTCCTCTCTCTCTATCCCTCTCCCCCCCCCCTTCCCTTTCTTCTCTGCACTGACTCCTCTGTCCATTAGACTTAGCACTGGCTGGACCCCCCACCCTGCAGCAGCTATCAAACAGGTAACATTGTCTACGTTATGTCGGCGTGCATGTGTACAACCGCTCGACGCATCCTTGGCTGCGCTTTTTCTTTTTGCACCTTTTTTTTTTTTTTTTTTTTTTTTTAGTATTTATTGAAAACCTTTTATTTGCAACACTGTATCCGTTTGGAGGTCTACTCTTTCCAATGCATGGTTTTTCCTGCCGGCTGCATTAGCCCCGGTAGACTTCGCAATAGACTGTTTGGTATGCTAGTTGCATTTCTGCAATGCGAGATATTCTTTAACCCTCGCCGCGCGCTGGAAAATTAGGCAGCGAGGAAAATTCGTATTGAAAAGGTTTTTTTTTTTTCTTTTTTCTGGCGGAGGCAGTCGAGCGTTCGGCAGCTGGGTTGGCTTGCGAACAGATGTGAAAGGCAATAGGGATGAGAAGGGGGTGGGGGGGGGGACGCTGGGCTACGAGATGCAGATGTTAGACGAGCCATAAAGCGTTTTAAAAAGCTGCATTACTGCAAGGGGATGTGACGGGCGAAAAGGCACTTAGGATTTTGGCTGGTGTTACTGCAAAAAAAAAAAAAAGGGGGTACGTTGAAGGTAGTCGCGGGTTTGGGCTGCTGCATGGAGGTTGTTGCAAAAAGCATATGTTGGCGCTGAAAGTTTAAAGGGGGGGGGGATACAGTGTTGGGTTTTATATTCATATCTGGGTTGGTAGGCGGCTTGGCCAGCTTGGTACGGCTGTCTAAGTGCATAGAACAACGTAAGAACATTGGAAAAAAAAATTAAAAATTGTGAGTCTGGTAGATATCACCGTGGGTTTGGGCTGCTGCATGGAGGTTGTTGCAAAAAGCATATGTTGGTGCTGAAAGTTTAAAGGGGGGGGGGGGAATACAGTGTTGGGTTTTATATTCCTATCTGGGTTGGTAGGCGGCTTGGCCAGCTTGGTACGGCTGTCTAAGTGAATGGAACAACATAGGAACAACGTAAGAACATTGTAAAAAAAAATAAAAATTGTGAGTCTGGTAGATATCACCGTGGGTTTGGGCTGCTGCATGGAGGTTGTTGCAAAAAGCATATGTTGGTGCTGAAAGTTTAAAGGGGGGGGCATACAGTGTTGGGTGTTATATTCAGATCTGGGTTGGCAGGTGGCTTGGCCAGCTTGGTACGGCTGTCTAAGTGCATGGAACAACATAAGAACATTGAAAAAAAAAAAAAAAAAATTTGTCGAGAGTCTGGTAGATATCATGTGTATAATGAATTGAATATTCAAAAATATATATATATATAAAATTATTGAAACAAGGATACATATATATATAAACCTGCGCTAATAAGAACCACAATAGGTAATCAATAAAAAAAAATGAAGTGTAAAATCATATAGCAGCTGAACACAAAAACCCTGATACTAGGCAATCAACAGCAAATACATAAAGCGCTGCACTTTTATATATATATATATATATATATATATAATTATTATTGTATATTATTATAAATATATATATATTTATATATATTTTATACAATAATATGTATATTATTATATATATATTATATATATATATATATATATATATATATAAACACACAACACATGCACACTGTATTTTATATATAAATAGATGTTTGTTCTATATATTTAATGAATATTCACAGATATTGCAAAATAATCTGATTCTGGACCATTTTACTGTATACTTAAAGGGTAACGCCACTTTCATGGTGAAAAGAATAGCAAGTAAAATAAATAAAAAAAATAATAGCGTAGCATATACTATTATAATGAGTTGCATTTTCACAAATATATAGATATATCTATATATTTGTGACAATTTAATTAATTATTATTCTATATATATATATATATACACAAACCATATATCATAGCAAACCAAACATACATCTGTACTAAAAAACACACACATACATATATATATATTTAATTATTTTTTTTTAACTGATCTATGTTTTTTTTTTAGTACAGATCTATGTTTGTGCCATCCATGTATATCTATAAATATGATATAGCATATACAATTATAATGAACTGAATATGCACAAATGTACCAATAGATACCCATATATTTATTAAATATATAGGATATCTATCTATTATATATATATATATATATATATATATATATATATATATATATATATATAAAATAAGTATTGGGCCGCCGGCCTTTCCACGCACATGACCTTTAATGGCCTCCCAGTCTTAGTCTGGCCATACACTATACAATTTTCCTTTAACTATGTAGTACAAGGTCCTGCCTAATTGAATACAATTGAAAGTGTTGTTTATGTTTGACCTCATATTATATGGTTTTTGGTAAATCTAAACCACAATTCTCAAGAAAATTGTATAATCTATGGCCAGCCTTAGTCCGTAGGGTTCAATATTGAGTTGGCCCCGCCCTTTCCACACACATGACCTTTAATGGCCCCCCAAGTCTTAGTCTGTAGGGTTCAATATTGAGTTGGCCCCGCCCTTTCCACACACATGACCTATAATGTCCTCCCAGTCTTAGTCTGTAGGGTTCAATATTGAGTTGGCCCCGCCCTTTCCACACACATGACCTTTAATGGCCCCCCAGTCTTAGTCCGTAGGGTTCAATATTGAGTTGGCCCCGCCCTTTCCACACACATGACCTTTAATGACCCCCCAGTCTTAGTCCATAGGGTTCAATATTGAGTTGGCCCCGCCCTTTGCAGCTATAACAGCTTCAACTCTTCTGGGAAGGCCGTCCACAAGGTTTAGGAGGGTGTCTATGGGAAGGTTGGACCATTCTTCCAGAAGCACATTTGTCAGGTCAGGCACTGATGTCGGGGGAGGAGGCCTGGCTCGCAGTCTGCGCTCTAATTCATCCCAAAGGTGTTCTATGGGGTTGAGGTCAGGACTCTGTGCAGGCCAGTCAAGTTCCTCCACCCCAAACTGGCTTCTCCATGGACCTTGCTTTGTGCATTGGTGGGCAGTCATGTTGGAACAGGAAGGGGCCATCCCCAAACTCTTCCCACAAAGTTGGGAGCATGAAATTGTCCAAAATGTCGCCTTAAGAGTTCCCTTCACTGCAACTAGGGGGCCAAGCCCAGCCCCTGAAAAACCACCCCACACCATAATCCCCCCTCCACCAAACTTTACACTTGGCACAATGCAGTCAGGCAAGTACCGTTCTCCTGGCAACCGCCAAACCCAGACACGTCCATTGGATTGCCAGAAAGAGAAGCGTGATTGGTCACTCCAGAGAACACGTCTCCTCTGCTCTAGAGTCCAGTGGCGGCGTGCTTTACACCATGGCATCCAACACTTTGCATTGCACTGGGTGATGTAAGGCTTGGGTGCAGCTGCTCGGCCATGGAAACCCATTCCATGAAGCTCTCTACGCACTGTTGTTGGGCTCATCTGAAGGCCACACCAAGCTTGGAGGTCTTTAGCTATTGACTCTGCAGACAGTTGGCGACTTCTGCGCACTGTGCGCTTCAGCATGCGCTGACCCCGCCCTGTCATGTGACGTGGCCTACCACTTGGTGGCTTCCCAGTGGCTTCCACTTTGTTATAATCCCACTAACAGTTGAGCGTGGAATATTTAGTAGCCAGGAAATGTCACGGATGGACTTATTGCACAGGTGGCCACCTATCACGGGACCACGCTTGGAGTCACTGAGCTCCTGAGAGCGACCCATTCTTTCACCAATGTTTGTAGAAGCCGTCTGCATGCCTAGGGGCTTGATTGTATACACCTGTGTCCATGGAGGGGATTGGAACACCTGAATCACATGATTGGGAGGGAGGGGCCAATACTTTTGGCAATATAGTGTGTGTGTGTATATATATACAGTGAACGAAATGCGTATTTGCTCCCCGGCTGATGTTGAATGTTTGCCCCTCACACAGAAATGATCGGTCTAACAATGGAATGTTCGCCCCTCACACAGAAATGATCGGTCTAACAATGGAATGTTGGGTGTATTGTAACACTGAGAGACAGAATACAACAACAAATTCAGCAGAAATGCGTCTAACAAATGATGACGGATCTGCATGTTCATGAGGGAAATAAGGATTTGATCCCCTATCATTCAGCAGGATTTCTGGCTACCAGGTGTCTTTCATACAGGTAACAAGCTGAGATTAGAAGCAGTCTCTTAAAGGGAGTGCTGCTAATCTCATTGTGTTACCTGTATAAAAGACACCTGTCCACAGGAGCAATCAAACCATCAGATTCCAAACTCTCCACCATGGCAAAGACCAAAGAGCTGTCCAAGGATGTCAGGGACAAGATTGTAGACCTACACAAGGCTGGACTGGGCTACCAAACTATGGCCAAGCAGCTTGGTGAGAAGGTGACAACAGTTGGTGCAATCATTCACAAATGGAAGAAACACAAAACAAGTGTCAGTCTCCCTAGGTCTGGTGCACCATGCAAGATCTCACCTCGTGGAGTGCCAATGATCATGAGAACAGTGAGGAATCATCCCAGAACTACACGTGAGGATCTTGTCAATGATCTCCAGGCAGCTGGGACCACAGTCACCAAGAAAACAATTGGTAACACACTACGCCGACAAGGACTGAAATCCTGCAGTGCCCGCAAGGTCCCTCTGCTCAAGAAAGCACATGTCCAGGCCCGTCTGAGGTCTGCTACTGAACATCTGAATGATGCAGAGGAGGACTGGTGGAAAGTGTTGTGGTCAGATGAGACCAAAATCGAGCTCTTTGGCATCAACTCAACTCAATGTGTTTGGAGGAGGAAGAATGCTGCCTATGACCTCAAGAACACCATCCCAACTGTGAAACATGGTGGTGGAAACATTCTGCTTTGGGGTGTTTTTCTACGAAGGGGACAGGACAACTGTATCGCATCAAACGGGACGATGGACGGGGTAATGTACCATCAAATCTTGGGTGAGAACCTTCTTCCCTCAGCCAGGGCATTGAAAATGGGTGGTGGATGGGTGTTCCAGCATGACAATGACCCAAAACACACGGCCAAGGCAACAAAGGAGCGGCTCAAGAAGAAGCACATTAAGGTCCTGGAGTGGCCTAGCCAGTCTCCAGACCTTCATCCGATTGAAAATCTGTGGAGGGAGCTGAAAGTTCGAGTTGCCAAACGTCAGCCACCAAACCTTAATGACTTGGAGAGGATCTGCCAAGAGGAGTGGGCCAAAATCCCTCCTGAGATGTGTGCGAACCTGGGGGCCAACTCCAGGAAACGTCTGACTTCTGTGATTGCCAACAAGGGATTGGCCACCAAGTACTAAGTCATGTTTTGTGAAGGGAATCAAATCCTTCTTTCCCTCATGAACATGCAGATCAGTCATCATTTGTTAGACGCATTTCTGCTGAATTTGTTGTTGTATTCTGTCTCTCAGTGTTACAATACACCGAACATTCGATTTTTAGACCGATCATTTATTTGTGAGGGGCAAACATTCAGAATCAGCAGGGGAGCAAATACGCATTTCCTTCGCTGTATATATAGATATTTATTTATTGAAATATATTGAATACGGCCAAAATTGTAGTATTTCAAATATATTTTTCTTCCATATGGGACCCCAGAGTTAGACATGCATTTCTGCTGAATTTGTTGTTGCTATTCTGTCTCTCAGTGTTACAATACACCGAACAAATGTGTTACCAGCCCCTTCTTTTCCTGAATGAACACAATGAGTGATCGGTGCCAATCACTCGCTGTGCTCATTCATAACTGAACCAATCAGCTTCCAGGTTTTATTGCCAAAGCTTAATGGAACAAGCTGAAGCTAGAAGCTGATTGGCTGCCATGTACAGCAGCACCAGATTCTGAGTGCTCCAGTTTTAGGAAATCTCCCCCATAGAAGACACCAAGCTGGCCAAACCTTTCATACAATACTGCTGTTTAGTATATAACAAAACATAAAATTGATTTTTTTTCTAGACTAGAATCATATTTTAGACCGTCTTTGGTGATTTTGCGCCGCCAAGATGGATATAATAATGAAATGTGGGGGAAAACGCTCTAACTACGTCTGTCATTTCCTATCCTGCAAGGTTACACAACGCTCATGAGAGCAACGATATAATAGTTTTACTGGAACAAACAGAAATATAAAAATATCTAATAAAATACACGGAAAGCTTCGCTCTCACATCAAAATGTATTTTTTCAAGTCTATGTCTACTCAAAATCTTAAAGTGTTACTAAACCCCCAACAGTACAATCAGTCTGTAGATGCAGCAAAGCATTCTGGTTATACTCACTGTGGAACCTAAGGGGTTAATCCTCTGCAGTGTGCAAAAAAGGATCTTGTCTTCTCTGATCCTCCCCTTCTTCCAGTGTCCCCCTCTTATCTCCTGATAAGACGTATTGTGTGGAGTCACTCTGCACATGCTCAGTTTGGTGTGTATTGCTAGAGAGGTTTTTTTTTTTTTTTCTTGGGAGAGTGCATGTGATCAGCACAGGGCCAATCAGCACTATCCTACAGAGGTCAGGGGTTCTGCATCTTCCTAGAGCAAAATGAAAATGCCTCCTACAAGCTGTAACCAGTGCTCTGCTGAACACTGACAGAAGTCACAAGACTGCTATGTATTGTTGAAGAGAAAAGGTATTTAGCAGTTTATATTTACTGAAATAATTGCATTTCCATGTTGTGTGTACTGTGGGAGACCGGATATAGTGAATGCAGGGTCCGTGGAGACCGGATATAGAGAATGTGGGGTCCGGGGAGAGCGGATATAGTGAATGCAGGGCCCGGGGAGAGCGGATATAGTGAATGCAGGGTCCAGGGAGAGTGGATATAGTGAATGCGGGGTCCTGGGAGAGTGGATATAGTGAATGCGGGGTCAGGGGAGAGCGGATATAGAGAATGCAGGGTCCGGGGAGAGCGGATATAGTGAATGCGGGGTCCGGGGAGAGGGGATATAGTGAATGCAGGGTCCGGGGAGAGCGGATATAGTGAATGCAGGGTTCGGGAAGAGCGGATATAGTGAATGCGGGGTCCGGGGAGAGGGGATATAGTGAATGCAGGGTCCGGGGAGAGCGGATATAGTGAATGCAGGGTCCGGGGAGAGCGGATATAGTGAATGCAGGGTCTGGGGAGACTGGATATAGTGATTGCAGGGTCCGGGGAGAGCGGATATAGTGAATGCAGGGTCTGGGGAGACTGGATATAGTGAATGCAGGGTCCGGGGAGAGCGGATATAGTGAATGCGTGGTGCGGGGAGAGCGGATATAGTGAATGCAGGGTCCGGGGAGAGCGGATATAGTGAATGCAGGGTCTGGGGAGAGCGGATATATTGAATGCAGGGTCCGGGGAGATCGGATATAGTGAATGCACGGTCCGGGAGAGTGGATATAGTGAATGCAGGGTCCGAGGAGACCGGATATAGTGAATGCAGGGTCCGGGGAGAGCGGATATAGTGAATGCAGGGTCCGGGGAGAGCGGATATAGTGAATGCAGGGTCCGGGGAGAGCGGATATAGTGAATGCAGGGTCCGGGGAGAGCGGATATAGTGAATGCGGGGTCCAGGGAGAGCGGATATAGTGAATGCAGGGTCCGGGGAGAGCGGATATAGTGAATGCGGGGTCCGGGGAGAGCGGATATAGTGAATGCGGGGTCAGGGGAGAGCGGATATAGTGAATGCGGGGTCCGGGGAGAGCGGATATAGTGAATGCGGGGTCCGGGGAGAGCGGATATAGTGAATGCGGGGTTCGGGGAGAGCGGATATAGTGAATGCAGGGTCTGGGGGGAGCAGATATAGTGAATGCAGGGTCCGGGGAGAGCAGATATAGTGAATGCAGGGTCCGGGGGAGAGCGGATATAGTGAATGCAGGGTCCGGGGAGAGTGAATATACTGAATGCAGGGTCCAGGGGGAGCAGATATAGTGAATGCGGGGTCCGGGGAGAGCGGATATAGTGAGAGCGTGGAATATTTAGTAGCCAGGAAATGTCACGGATGGACTTATTGCACAGGTGACCACCTATCACGGGACCACGCTTGGAGTCACTGAGCTCCTGAGAGCGACCCATTCTTTCACCAATGTTTGTAGAAGCCGTCTGCATGCCTAGGGGCTTGATTGTATACACCTGTGTCCATGGAGGGGATTGGAACACCAGAGGGGGGCAATACTTTCGGCAACATAGTGTGTATGCAAACCCAATTACCGAAATCTCATATTAGCTTTATCGTGTTAATTGCATTCAAAAGGCATTTTCAAAATAAAAGAATAAATAGTGGTGATCCTGCCATGAAGGGCACTTCCTGTTATGGAGTGACAACGCTCTCTCCCTTTCCACCAGTTGTGCTTTTGCGTTGTCACCCTGTCTAACGGAGACTACTGTACTAGTGGCCTTTTCAAATCACAGTATCAGTCATGGTCCTCAGTTGTCACCATCAGTGAACCTGCCATGAAAAATGTCATGGAGCTATCAATAGAGTTTATGTAGACAGGAAGTTGTATCTGCTGTAAAGATCGCGGTGACTTGACGGCCAAGGAATGTAGCCATAATCCTCGAATACAACAAAGCCGGCTACTCAGTAGCATCCATTTTATCACTTCTGTATTGGCTACATGGCAGGATACAGAAGTAACACACTAACGCGTTTCGACCAAAACTTTATTCATGCCATGAGTAATGCTTCGGGAGAAACGCGTTAGTGTACTCCTGCTGTATCCTGCCATGTAGTCAGCATAGAATGGATGCAATGGATGTTACCGAGTAGCCAGTTTATTATAGCATAAGTAAGGCTTTGGCCGAAATGCGTTAGTGTGTCACTTCTGTATTCCGCCTTGTAGCCAATAAAGAATGGATGCAATGGATGTTACTGGGTATCCAGCTTATTTATATATATAGTAAGGCTTAGGCCGAAATGCGTTAGTATGCTACTGCTGTATCCGGTCTCGTAGCTAAAAAAGAATTGATGCAATGGATGTTACAGAATATCCGGCTTACTCATAGCATATGTAAGGCTTCAGCCGAAACGCGTTAGTTGTTACTGCTGTCTTGTGTCTTGTAAGCAATAAAGAATTGATGCAATGGATGTTATTTATAGAGCGAACAAGGCTTTGGATGAAATGCGTTAGGGTTTCTGCTGTATCCTGCCTTGTAGCCAATAAAGAATTGATGCAATGGATGTTACTGAGTAGCCAGCTTATTTATAGCATGAGCAAAGCTTTGGCAGAAACGCGTTAGTTTTTACTGCTGTATCCTGCCTTGTAGCCAATAAAGAATTGATGCAATGGATGTTACTGAGTAGCCAGCTTATTTATAGCGTAAGGCTTTGGCCGAAACGCGTTAGCCTGTTACTGCTGTTTTCTGTCTTGTAAGCAATAAAGAATCGATGCAATGGATGTTACCGAATATCCGGCCTACTCATAGCATAAGTAAAGCTTTAGCCAAACGCGTTAGAATGTTACTGCTGTCTTCTGTCTTGTAGGCAATAAAGAATTGATGCAATGGATGTTATTTATAGTGCGAGCAAGGCTTTGGAAGAAATGCGTTAGGGTTTCTGCTGTATCCTGTCTTGTAGCCAATAAAGAATGGATGCAATGGATGTTACTGAGTAGCCAGCTTATTTATAGCGTAAGGCTTTGGCCGAAAAGCGTTAGCATGTTACTGCTGTATACTGCCTTGTAGTCAATAAAGAATTGATGCAATGGATGTTACCGAATATCCGGCTTACTCATAGCATAAGTAAGGCTTCAGACGAAACGCGTTAGTGTGTCACTGCTGTCTTCTGTCTTGTAAGCAATAAAGAATTGATGCAATGGATGTTACTGGGTATCCAGCTTATTTATATATATAGTAAGGCTTAGGCCGAAATGCGTTAGTGCGCTACTGCTGTATCCGGTCTCGTAGCTAAAAAAGAATTGATGCAATGGATGTTACAGAATATCCGGCTTACTCATACCATATGTAAGGCTTCAGCCGAAACACGTTAGCATGTTACTGCTGTCTTGTGTCTCGTAAGCAATAAAGAATTGATGCAATGGATGTTATTTATAGAGCGAACAAGGCTTTGGACGAAATGCGTTAGAGTTTCTGCTGTATCCTGCCTTGTAGCCAATAAAGAATTGATGCAATGGATGTTACTGAGTAGCCAGCTTATTTATAGCATGAGCAAAGCTTTGGCAGAAACGCGTTAGTTTTTACTGCTGTATCCTGCCTTGTAGCCAATAAAGAATGGATGCAATGAATGTTACTGAGTAGCCAGCTTATTTATAGCGTAAGGCTTTGGCCGAAACGCGTTAGCATGTTACTGCTGTCTTCTGTCTTGTAAGCAATAAAGAATCGATGCAATGGATGTTACCGAATATCCGGCCTACTCATAGCATAAGTAAAGCTTTAGCCAAACGCGTTAGCATGTTACTGCTGTATACTGTCTTGTAGGCAATAAAGAATTGATGCAATGGATGTTATTTATAGCGCGAGCAAGGCTTTGGACAAAATGCGTTAGGGTTTCTGCTGTATCCTGCCTTGTAGCCAATAAAGAATAGATGCAATGAATGTTACTGAGTAGCCAGCTTATTTATAGCGTAAGGCTTTGGCCTAAACGCGTTAGCCTGTTACTGCTGTATACTGTCTTGTAGGGAATAAAGAATTGATGCAATGGATGTTACCGAATATCCGGCTTACTCATAGCATAAGTAAGGCTTCAGACGAAACGCGTTAGCATGTTACTGCTGTCTTCTGTCTTGTAAGCAGTAAAGAATTGATGCAATGGATGTTATTTATAGTGCGAGCAAGGCTTTGGAAGAAATGCGTTAGAGTTTCTGCTGTATCCTGTCTTGTAGCCAATAAAGAATGGATGCAATGAATGTTACTGAGTAGCCAGCTTATTTATAGCGTAAGACTTTGGCCGAAAAGCGTTAGCCTGTTACTGCTGTATACTGCCTTGTAGGCAATAAAGAATGGATGCAATGGATGTTACCGAATATCCGGCTTACTCATAGCATAAGTAAGGCTTCAGACGAAACGCGTTAGCATGTTACTGCTGTCTTCTGTCTTGTAAGCAATAAAGAATTGATGCAATGGATGTTACCGAATATCCGGCTTACTCATAGCATAAGTAAGGCTTCAGACGAAACGCGTTAGCATGTTACTGCTGTCTTCTGTCTTGTAAGCAATAAAGAATTGATGCAATGGATGTTACTGAGTAGCCAGCTTATTTATAGCATGAGCACAGCTTTGGCAGAAACGCGTTAGTTTTTACTGCTGTATCCTGCCTTGTAGCCAATAAAGAATGGATGCAATGGATGTTACCGAATATCCGGCTTACTCATAGCATAAGTAAGGCTTCAGACGAAACGCGTTAGAATGTTACCGCAGTATACTGTCTTGTAGGGAATAAAGAACTGATGCAATGGATGTTACCGAGAATCCAGATTCATTATATTAGAGGATTATTGCTACATTTCAGAGGCATTTGAACCAGAGCACCACTTCTTCGTCTCCCAGGTAATTTGCGCTAGAGCATGTTTCAGCTTTGACTGCCCAAAAAACTTGCAAGCAAAGGTGCTGTTTTAAAAGGGCGCATAAATGGCGGCTATTGGTCCAGGGCAGGGTTTTGATACAGCACCAGGAAGCAGTGGCACTCTGGGATACCGGCAGGGGTCCCATATGGCAGAAAAATATATTTGAAATACTACAATTTTGGCCGTATTCAATATATTTCAATAAATAAATATCTATACATACAGCGAAGCTGACTTTGAATGTTTTCCCCTCACAAAGAAATGATCGGTCTAAAAATCGGATGTTCGGTGTATTGTAATGCTGAGAGACAGAATAGCAACAACAAATTCAGCAGAAATGCGTCTAACAAATGACTGATCTACATGTTCTGGAGGGAAATACGAATTTGATCCCCTTCACAAAACATGACTTAGTACTTGGTGGCCAATCCCTTGTTGGCAATCACAGAAGTCAGACTTTTCCTGGAGTTGGCCCCCAGGTTCGCACACATCTCAGGAGGGATATTGGCCCACTCCTCTTGGCAGATCCTCTCCAAGTCAATAAGGTTTGGTGGTTGACGTTTGGCAACTCGAACTTTCAGCTCCTCCACAGATTTTCAATCGGATGAAGGTCTGGAGACTGGCTAGGCCACTCCAGGACCTTAATGTGCTTCTTCTTGAGCCGCTCCTTTGTTGCCTTGGCCATGTGTTTTGGGTCATTGTCATGCTGGAACACCCATCCACCACCCATTTTCAATGCCCTAGCTGAGGGAAGAAGGTTCTCACCCAAGATTTGATGGTACATTGCCCTGTCCATCGTCCCTTTGATGCGGTGCAGTTGTCCTGTCCCCTTAGCAGAAAAACCCCCCCAAAGCAGAATGTTTCCACCACCATGTTTCACAGTTGGGATGGTGTTCTTGGGGGTCATAGGCAGCATTCCTCCTCCTCCAAACACGGCGAGTTGAGTTAATGCCAAAGAGCTGGATTTTGGTCTCATCTGACCACAACACTTTCCACCAGTCCTCCTCTGCATCATTCAGATGTTCAGTGGCAAACTTCAGACGGGCCTGGACATGTTCTTTCTTGAGCAGAGGGACCTTGTGGGCACTGCAGGATTTCAGTCCTTGTCGGCGTAGTGTGTTACCAATTGTTTTCTTGGTGACTGTGGTCCCAGCTGCCTGGAGATCATTGACAAGATCCTCACGTGTAGTTCTGGGATGATTCCTCACTGTTCTCATGATCATTGACACTCCACGAGGTGAGATCTTGCATGGTGCACCAGACCTAGGGAGACTGACACTTGTTTTGTGTTTCTTCCATTTGTGAATGATTGCACCAACTGTTGTCACCTTCTCACCAAGCTGCTTGGCCATAGTTTGGTAGCCCAGTCCAGCCTTGTGTAGGTCTACAATCTTGTCCCTGACATCCTTGGACAGCTCTTTGGTCTTTGCCATGGTGGAGAGTTTGGAATCTGATGGTTTGATTGCTCCTGTGGACAGGTGTCTTTTATACAGGTAACACAATGAGATTAGCAGCACTCCCTTTAAGAGACTGCTTCTAATCTCAACTTGTTACCTGTATGAAAGACACCTGGGAGCCAGAAATCCTGCTGAATGATAGGGGATCAAATCCTTATTTCCCTCATGAACATGCAGATCAGTCATTTGTTAGACGCATTTCTGCTGAATTTGTAGTTGTATTCTGTCTCTCAGTGTTACAATACACCGAACATTCCATTGTTAGACCGATCATTTCTGTGTGAGGGGCGAACATTCAACATCAGCAGGGGAGCAAATACGCATTTCCTTCACTGTATATATATATATATATATATATATATATATACAGGGGTGGACTGCCCATTTGGAAACTCGGGCACTACCCGAGGGCCCGGGGTCAGTAGGGGGCCCCATGAGATGCCCCTGGTACCTTTTTCATAGGCTTTTTTGAGTTTGGGCAAGGACACAGGGGCCCCATGATCCCCTATTGCCTGGGGGCCCCATGAGTTGTCAGACTGCCCCTGTATATATATATACAATGTTGAAATGCGTTTTTATTACAAAATATATGAAAACTATTTTTAAAAATACATTTCAAATATACTGTATGTCTTTAAAAATACAAATCTACATTTTTGGAATGCATTTACAAATATATGTTACAACGACTTTTTTATGTGTAAAAAAAAAATCTGAAGAATATATTTAAAAAATATGTATATATTTTAAATATTTTCTTCAGATTTTACTAGAAGGGATGCTATGCCTAGTGTGGCGGCTCAGATTTGTCCAGCCTCTCCTTGCAGCAATAGATCACTGCTAAACCTGGACAGCTTCATGAGGAATCTGCATCAAAAGTGTAAAGAAAAGAAAAAACAAAAAAGTAAAAATACATAAATAAATACATAAAAAATGTGTGTGTGTATATATATATATATATATATATATATATATATATATATATATATATATACAGGGCTTTTTTCAGCAGGAACATGGAGGAATGCAGTGTGCTGGAGGGTGTGTTGATGCTGGCAGCTGGGGGATCTATTGTCACTGGTGGGAATCTATTTTTAGATTGTAAGCTCCCAGGATCAGGACCCTCCTATCCCTCTTGTATTGAACTGTATAGTTGCTGTATTGTCTCCCATTATATTGTACAGAGCTGAGCAAACTGTTGGCGCGATATAAATCCTGGATAATAATAATTTTTGCGTGGCATCTTGTTGTTGCTGGGGAGGTCTCTTGTTAGTGGTGGGGGATCTGTTGTTTCTGGGGGAGGGGGCTTATGTTTCTGGGGGTCGATTGTTGCTGTAAAGCAGGGGTGTCAAACTGGCGGCCCTCCAGCTGTTGCGAAACTACAAGTCCCATCATGCCTCTACCTTTGAGAGTCATGCTTGTAACTGTCAGTCTTGCAATGCCTCATGGGACTTGTAGTTTGGCAACAGCTGGAGGGCCACCAGTTTGACACCCGTGCTGTAAAGGATCTATTGTTGACAGAGGGGTCTATTGTTGGATGCTGGAGAGTCTTTTGATGCTGGTTGCTGGGAGATCTGTTATTACTGCCAAGGGTCTATTGCAGGGGTGGACTGACAACTCATGGGGCCCCCGGGCAATTGGGGATCATGGGGCCCCTGTGTCCTTGACCACACTCAATACACACCCAAAAAAGCCTATAAAAGGTACCAGAGGCATTTTATGGGGCCCCCTACTGACCCTGGGCCCTCAGGCAGTGCCCGAGTGCTCCAATGGTCAGTCCGCCCCTGGTCTATTGTTGCTGGTGGGGGATATATTGTTGCTGGGAGAGCTTATGTTGCTGGGGGGGGGCAAATGTTGCTGTAAGTCATCTATTGTTGTGGGAGGTGTTTAATGTTGCTTGCTGCTGGAGAGTCTTTTGATGCTGGCTTCTGGGAGATCTGTTATTACTGCCAAGGGTCTATTGCTGTTGCTGCTGGGGAGAGCTTATGTTGCTGGGGGGCCAAATGTTGCTGTAAGGCATTTATTGTTGTGGGAGGGGTTTAATATTGCTGGTTGCTGGAGAGTCTTTTGATGCTGGCTCCTGGGATATCTGTTATTACTGCCAAGAGTCTATTGTTGCTGGTGGGGGATCTATTGTTGCTGGGGAGAGATTATGTTGCTGGGGGGCCAAATGTTGCTGTAAGGAATCTATTTTTGTGGAAGGGGTCTAATGTTGCTGGCTGATGGAGAGTCTATTGATGCTGGCTGCTGGGAGATCTATTATTGCTGCTGGGGTTCTATTGTTGCTGGTGGGGAATCTACTGTTGATGGGGGTCAATTGTTGCTGTAAAGGATCTATTATTGAGGGAGGGGTCTATTATTGTTGGCTGCTGGAGAGTCTATTGATGCTGGCTGCTGGGAAATCTGTTATTGCTGCCGGGGTCTATTGTTGTTGGTGGGGTATCTATTGTTGCTGGGGGGGGATAATGTTGTGGGGGGGGTCAAATGTTGCTGTAAAAAATGTATTGTTGTGGGAGGGGTCTAATGTCACTGGCTACTGGAGGGTCTATTAATGCTGGCTGCTGGGAGATCTGTTATTGCTGCCTGGGGCCCATTGTTCCTGGTGGGGGATATTTTGTTGCTGGGGGGAGCTTATGTTGCTGGTGTGGGAGATATTGTTTCTGGAGGGGAGGGGGTTATGTTGCTGGGGATCAATTGTTGCTGTAAGGGATCTATTGTTGTGGGAGGGGTCTAATGTTGCTGGCTGCTGGGAGATCTGTTATTGTGCCTGGGGCCTATTGTTGCTTCTGGGAGTCTCATGTTGTTGGGGTGGTGTTTTGTTTCACGGGTCTGTTGCTGCTGAGGTATGGGTCTATTGTTGATGCGGGGGTCTATTGCTGCTGGCTGTGGGGGATCTATTTTACTGCTTTTCTTGATATCATTAACAAATTCCATACAAGTGACTCATCACCACAAAATGATACTTGGCTCTGTATTCTCTAAAGGGGGTACTGGGAGGTTGATAGGGGGTGGAACCAAGGGATGGTACTCGGAGGTGGGTAGGGGGCGGAGACATGAATTGACTCAGCATTGCCTTAACCCTTTTGGGCATGGAGGTCACCAGAGCTTCACAGGTTGCCAGTGGAGTCCTCTTCCCCTCCTCCATGATGACATCACGGAGCTGGTGGATGTTAGAGACCTTGCGCTCCTCCACCTTTCGTTTGAGGATGCCCCACAGATGCTCAGTAGGGTTCAGGTCTGGAGACATGCTTGGCCAGTCCATCACCTTTACCCTCAGCTTCTTTAGCAAGGCAGTGGTGGTCTTGGTGTGTTTGGGGCAGGGGCGGACTGACAACTCATGGGGCCCCCGGGCAATAGGGGATCATGGGGCCCCTGTGTCCTTGCTCAAACTCAAAGCCTATGAAAAAGGTACCAGGGACATCTCATGGGGCCCCCTACTGGCCCAAATGGTCAGTCCGCCCCTGGTTGGGGGTCGTTCTCATGTTGGAATACTGCCCTGCGGCCCAGTCTCCGAAGGGAGGGGATCATGCTCTGCTTCAGTATGTCACAGTACATGTTGGCATTCATGGTTCCCTCAATGAACTGTAGCCCCCCAGTGCCGGCAGCACTCATGTAGCCCCAGACCATGACACTCCCACCACCATGCTTGACTGTAGGCAAGACACACTTGTCTTTGAATTCCTCAACTGGTTGCCGCCACACACGCCTGACACCATCTGAACCCAATCAGGTGATCTTGGTGTCATCAGACCACAGGACATGGTTCCAGTAATCCATGTCCTTAGTCTGCTTGTCTTCAGCAAACTGCTTGTGGGTTTTCTTGGTCATCTTTAGAAGTGGCTTCCTTCTGGGACGACAGCCATGCAGACCAATCTGATGCAGTGTGCGGCGTATGGTCTGAGCACTGACAAGCTGACCCCCCCACCCCTTCACCCTCGGCAGCAATGCTGGCAACACTCATACGTCTAATTCCCAAAGACAACCTCTGGATATGACGCTGAGCACGTGCAACTCAACCTCTTTGGTGGACCATGGCGAGGCCTGTTCTGAGGGGAACCTGTCCTGTTACACCGCTGTATGGTCTTGGCCACCGTGCTGTAGCTCAGTTTCAGGGTCTTGGCAATCTTCTTATAGCCTCGGCCATCTTTATGTAGAGCAACAATTCTTATTTTCAGATCCTCAGAGAGTTCTTTGCCATGAGGTGCCATGTTGAACTTCCAGTGACCAGTATGAGAGAGTGAGAGCGGTAACACCAAATGTAACACACCTGATCCCCATTCACACCTGAGACCTTGTAATACTAAGGAATCACATGACTTCGGGGAGGGAAAATGGCTCATTGGGCCCAATTTGGACCTTGTCACTTAGGGGTGGACTCACTTTTGTTGCCAGCGGTTTAGACATGAATGGCTGTGTGTTGAGTTATTTTGAGGGGACAGCAAATTTACATGTTATACAAGCTGTACACTGACTACGTCACATTGTAGCAAAGTGTCATTTCTTCAGTGTTGTCACATGAAAAGAGAGAATACAATATTTACACAAATGTGAGGGGTGGACTCACTTCTGGGAGATACTGTATTATATATATATATATTGTAACCACTTTCCGTGTGGCCCATGTATATAAACGGCTGGACGGTGGCAGTGACGGGTCGGTTGGCCGTTTGTAAATGGCCTCCCCGTCCCCTGCTTGTGCGTGCTACCAGGGAGCACGCAGCACCATTATCCGCAGACACAGCGGAACACGGATCATTGTACGGGACCTCTGTGCGAGGTCCTGATCATGTGATCACTGATTGGCCAATCAGTGATCACATGAAGAGTAGTAAGCAATGATGTCACTTCTGACATCATTGCTTACTACGTGTGAAATCTGTGAATAATCACAGAGATCACATGGTACAGGGCCATTCACAACAGCCTTGTACCATGTGATAAGCTGTGACCAATCACAGCCCTCACAGTATTTCTCAATGGCTGCAAGAATGCAGCCAGAGAGAAGGAGAAATTATTTATTTTACAGCCTTTAAAGCAATCAGTGTAAAAAAAATAAAATCTTCATAACACCCCACAAGTATTACAGTGTCACCGTGGTACTGCTAGGGTGACAGTATGTTAAAAAGCAAAACAAAAAAAAACCACATAAATAATAATATAAATAAATAAAATAAATAAAAACGAAGAAAACATTTTTAAAAAATTACAATTTTTGGTTATAAACTAATTTGGTTTTTTTTTTTTTTTTTTTTTACTAAAAAGATATCTGAATACATTTTGGCCAAGATTTATGAAGAAAGATTATTTATTTGCAAAATTTTATAAGAAAAACACTTTTTTCAAAATTTTTGGACTTTTTCATTTATATAGCAAAAAAAAATAAAAATCCCAGTGGTGAATAAATACCACCAATACAAAGCTTTGTCTTTCTCTGGATTTTAAGGAAGTACCCCTTGCAAACCCAGTCTATGCAATTTTTTTTTCTACAATGTGTGCTACAGAAAAGTGACCCAAAGAAAAAAAATGTATACAGTTTAATTTGGCAGCAAATGATATTTCATTGCCAGCTACTTTTAACTTTTCAAATGGAAGTAAATGTATATGTCCAAGTCTACTACCAAATTTTGGGGGACCTCACACATTTTTTGGGGGGTGGATTTGAAAGGGGTACCTCCTTAAAATACATACCAGATCCAAAGGTTCTGGTATGAATTTTGGGGTGGAAGGGTCTATGCAAACGTTTTTTGTACAATGTGTGCTACAGAAAAGTGACACTTACAAAGAAAAAAAATGTATACAGTTTAAATTGGCAGCAAATGATATTTAATTGTTGGCTTCTTTTTTTTTTTCAAATGGAAGTAAATGTATATGTCCAAGTCTGCTACCAAATTTTGGGGGCCCTCACACATTTTGGGGGGAGGGGATTTGCAAAGGGTACCTCCTTAAACTCCATAAGAAATGTAAAGGTTATGGCATGAATTTTGGGGTGGGGGAGGGGCTATGCTACTTTTTTTTTGTAGGATGTGTGCTACAATAAAGTAACACTAACAAAGAAAAAAAATTACAGAGTTTAAATTGGCAGCAAATGATATTTCAACGCCAGCTTCTTTTTTTTTTTTCAAATGGAAGTAAATGTATATGTCCAAGTCTGCTACCAAATTTTGGGGAGCCTCACACATTTGGGGAGGGTTGCAAGGGGTACGTCCTTAAAGTGCATACCAGATCTAAAGGTTCTGGCATGAATTTTGGGGTGGGGTGGTCTATGCTAAAAAATGACACAGTTTAAATTGGCGGCAAATGATATGGCGTCCTCCCGCACGTGCGCAGATTGCGCTCCTGCAGAGCCGCGCCACGGCGCGATCTGTCACCAGCCATGTACCTCGGACGCGGCCGATGACAGATCTGAGTATCGGCACCCGTTGCCGGTACCAGGTCACATGACAGTTGTATACAATGGATGGCTTCATTCATGCCATCCATTGTATACTAGTGTCTAGCTGTGAATGGTCACAGCTAATCACATGCACATGTCATGTGATTAGCTGTGGTCAAATCACAGCTAAGCACAAAAAAAAAAAAAAAACCTGAATGAATCGATGTCATTCAGGTAAATGCTTGCTTATAGCAAAGTAATTCTTTGCTATAAGCAAATTGTGTAAAAAAAAAAAAAAATACTGATCACTTCCCCAAAGTAGTACAATGTTACTATGGTAACATTGTACTACTTTGGTCATAGTGAAATATGAAAAAAAATCTTAAAAAAAAAAGAAAAAAAATTTAATAAAATAAATAAATAAATAAAAAATAAATAAATATATTTTTTTTCATACTGTCACCAGTCAGTGTCCCTGATCACCGCCATGCCAGTTATATGATGACGCTGTACTGCACTGGTGACAGTATGTAAAATAAAATAGTGAAACAAATTTTTTTAATTTTTTTATTTTCCGAAAAATTATGACAAAAAAAATACAACTTCAAAAAACTCGCCATGCCTCTTATGAAGTACGTCGGACTGTCTACTCTGCAAAAAGGGGTCATTTGGGGGATATCTGTACTGTCCTGACATTTGGGGGATATCTGTACTGTTCTGACATTTGGGGGATATCTGTACTGTCCTGACATTTGGGGGATATCTGTACTGTCCTGACATTTGGGGGATATCTGTACTATTCTGACATTCTTGGACCTCAAGAAATTAGATTGGCTGTCAGTACTTGAGGATTGATCAATATTCAGATCTATACCATAGTTTGTGAACTCTATAACTTTCATACAAACTAAATAATACATCCTAATTTGGGTTATTTTCACCAAAGACATGTAGCAGAATACATCTCGGCCTAAATTTATGAAGAACAATTATTTATTTGCAAACTTTTATAACAGAAACAAAGAAAAACGTGTGTTTTTTTCAAAATGTTTCGTATTTTTTGTTAATTTAGCAAAAAATAAAAATCCCAGCGGTGATTAAATACCACCAAAAGAAAGCTCTAGTTGTGTGAAGAAAGTGATAAAATTTTAGTTTGGGTACAATGTTGTATGACCGCGCAATTGTCATTCAAAATGTGAGAGCGCTGAAACCTGAAAACTGGCCTGGGCAGGAAGGTGTAAAATTGCCCGGTATTGAATTGGTTATTATATTTATGTTTTATTTTTTTTTAACATATTGTCACCCCAGCAGTACAGTGCCACCATGGTGACGCTGTACTACTTGTGGGGGGTGATCAAGATTTTTATTTTATTTTTTTTAACATTCATTGCCCATAAAGGCTGTAAAAGCAATCATTTCTCCTTCTCTCTGGCTGTATTCTTGCAGCCATTGAGAAATACTGTGTGAGCTGTGATTGGTCATAGCTTGTCACATGGTACAAGGATATTGTGAATAGCCCTGTACCATGTGATCTCTGTGATCATTCACCAATTTCAATAGTAGTAAGCAATGATGTCAGAAGTGAAATCTTGCTTACTATTATTCATGTGATCACTGATTGGACAATCAGTGATCGCATGATCCGGACCTCACACAGAGGTCCGGATACAGCGGGCACCGGATCGCAGTGCCATGCGCTCCCAGGGATTGCGCACATGCGTGGAGTGGGGAGGACGTTTATAAGCGGCCACCCGCTCCTGCAATGCTCCCATCAGGCCATTTATATACATGGGCCAGACGAGAAGTGGTTAAAGTGTATTTTTTTCCCAAAAAATTGTGTTTGAAAAACCACTGCTCAAATACCTTATGACATAAAAAAATTGCAACACCCTCCATTTTATTCTCTAGGGCCTCTGCTTAAAAAATTATATAATGTTTGATGGTTCTAAGTAATTTTCTAGCAAAAAAAAGGCACCTTTTACATGTCGGTAGGAAAGAAGCATCAGAATAGGCTTGGGGCTGAAGTGGTTAAAACCCATAACAGACTAATTGTCAGCAAATGACATTTCATCGACGACTACTCTTTTTTCTTTTTTGGGGGGGTGGGGTTGTGTAATTTTCTAGCAAAAAAAAGGCAGATTTTTACATGTCAGTAGGAAAGAAGCATCAGAATAGGCTTGGGGCTGAAGTGGTTAAAACCCATAACAGACTAATTGCCGGCAAATGACATTTCATCGACAACTACTTTTTTTCTTTTTTGGGGGGGTGGGGTTGTGTAATTTTGTAGCAAAAAAAAAGGCAGATTTTTACATGTCGGTAGGAAAGAAGCATCAGAATAGGCTTGGGGCTGAAGTGGTTAAAACCCATAACAGACTAATTGCCGGCAAATGACATTTCATCGACGACTACTTTTTTTTTTGAGGGGGTGGGGTTGTGTGTCATTTTTTTTAAAAGTAAAAAACAGAGAGGAAACGCCATTTGCCGGCAACCATTTTTCCTTTGTAGATGTAAAAAAAAAAATCACTGGTGCCAGCCAAATGGAATTTAAAAAAAAACGACTAAAATGGGCATTTTTTGATTTGACCAATTGATTTCAATGGGGTTTGGCAACTTCTTCCAAGTTTGCCAAATCCCTGTTTAAACATTGCCCAGGGCGGTTCTGCTCATCTTTAGGTATAACGTGTGGAATATTGCCGGAACAGAAAAAAAAATGCTCAAGATCTCAAGGGGATTTCGAGAAGAGAGGGCATGAGGACTGAGTGGTTAATAAAGTGAGAAAACATTACGTTCTCCATGCGGTCACATTAATAGCCCGGGTTCATTTGACTTGACAACTGCATTAAATGATCATCCATTGCAAGCGCGCAAAATGGTACAATGACATCATGTGCGAGTCTGGTTAGGTATCAGATTATCACATTTTCTGGATTAATGGGCTGTTATCTAAATCCGGCAGCCCTAGGATGCCCGTCCACCAATAGACAGCTCGCTTCGACGCTTCGGTATCATTTGCAGGTTTTGCGGCGTTGGGAGTGTTACGGACTTCCGTTTTTTGCTAGCAGCACCTTTATTACAAACTGGTTTTCATTCTAACTGCATTCTTCCTTCCACTTCACACCTGTGGCCCTCCGCAACAGCTTGCCTGACTCTCAATTGCTTCTGCCTGCTCCTTGGCCTTCCGTTGACAACTCATTTTTCTTTAGCCTTTGTTTCCTCTGTAGCCTTCTTTTCAGCCCTCAGCGGGTTACCAACGTATTGTGGCACCACATTTCGAGGGATTGCCCCTCTTTTCGAACCTGATCACCTTGTAACCTCATTCCCCCTCAGATGTCCCTTTTTGAGGTTTTGTTCACACCCTCTGCAGGCTACTGGCGTGGTGCAGCACCACATTTTGAGGGATTGTCTCTCTGTTTGAACCTGATCACCTTGTAACCTCATTCCCCCTCAGATGTCCCTCTTTGAGGTTTGGTTCCTACCCACTGCAGGCTACTGGTGTGGTGCAGCACCACATTTTGAGGGATTGTCTCTCTGTTTGAACCTGATCATCTTGTAACCTCATTCCCCCTCAGATGTCCCCTTTTGAGGTTTTGTTCACACCCTCTGCAGGCCACTGGCGTGGTACAGCACCACATTTTGAGGGATTGTCTCTCTGTTTGAACCTGATCACCTTGTAACCTCATTCCCACTCAGATGTCCCTCTTTGAGGTTTGGTTCACACCCTCTGCAGGCAGCTGGCGTAGTGCAACATCACATTTCAAGGGACTGCCCCTCTATTGGAACTCAATCCTTAATCCTTATGTAACCTCATTTCCCCTCAGATATCCCTTTTTTGCAGCCCAACTCCTTTGTAACTTCATCCCTTCTCAGATGTCCCTCTTTGAGGTGTGGTTCCTACCCACTGCAGGTTACTGGTGTGGTACAGCACCACATTTTGAGGGATTGTCCCTCTTTTGGAACCGGACCACCTTGTAACCTCATTCCCACTCAAATATCCATCTTTGAGGTTTGGTTTCTACCCATTGCAGGCTACTGGCGTGGTGCAGCACCACATTTTGAGGGATTGTCCCTCTTTTCGAACCTGATCACCTTTTAACCTCATTCACACTCAGATGTCCCTCTTTGAGGTTTGGTTCACACCCTCTGCAGCCTACTGGTGAGGCTCAGTGCTATATTTAGAGGGATTGACCCTCTTTTGCAATCTGATCCTCCTGTAACTTCATTTCTTTGCAGAGGTTTGGTTCACACCTTCTGCAGGCAACTGGCGTGGTGCAACATCACATTTCAAGGGACTGCCCCTCTATTAGAACTCAATCCTTATGTAACCGCATTTCCCCTCAGATATCCCTTTTCTGCAGCCCAACTCCTTTGTAACTTCATCCCTTCTCAGATGTTCCTCTTTGAGGTTTGGTTCACATCCTCTGCAGGCTACTGGCGTGGTGCAGCACCACATTTTGAGGGATTGTATCTCTGTTTGAACCTGATCACCTTGTAACCTCATTCCCACTCAGATGTCCCTCTTTGAGGTTTGGTTCCTACCCACTGCAGGCTACTGGTGTGGTACAGCACCACATTTTGAGGGATTGTCTCTCTTTTCAGACCTGATCACCTTTTAACCTCATTCCCACTCAGATGTCCCTCTTTGAGGTTTGGTTCACACCCTCTGCAGCCTACTGGCGAGGTGCAGTGCTATATTTCGAGGTATTGACCCTCTTTTGCAATCTGATCCTCCTGTAACTTCATTTCTTTTCAGATGTCCCTCTTTGAGGGTTGGTTTATATCCTTTACAGGCTACTGATGTGGTGCAGCACCACATTTTGAAGGATTGGCCCTCTTTTGGAACCCAATCTCTATGTAACCACATTGCCCCTCAGATGTCCCTCTTTGAGGTTTAGTTCACACCCTCTGCAGGCAATTGGCGTGGTGCAGCCCCACATTTTGAGGGATTGTCTCTCTGTTTGAACCTGATCACCTTGTAACCTCATTCCCCCTCAGATGTCCCTCTTTGAGGTTTGGTTCACACCCTCTGCAGGCTACTGGCATGGTGCAGCACCACATTTTGAGGGGTTGTCTCTCTGTTTGAACCTGATCACCTTGTAACCTCATTCCCACTCAGATGTCCCTCTTTTAGGTTTGGTTCCTACCCACTGCAGGCTACTGGTGTGGTACAGCCCCACATTTTGAGGGATTGTCTCTCTTTTCAGACCTGATCACCTTTTGATATCATTCCCACTCAGATGTCTCTCTTTGAGGTTTGGTTCACACCATCTGCAGCCTACTGGTGAGGTGCAGTGCTACATTTCGAGGGATTGACCCTCTTTTGCAAACTGATCCCCCTGTAATTTCATTCCTTTTCAGATGTCCCTCTTTGAGGGTTGGTTTATACCCTTTACAGGCTGCTGCTATGCTGCAGCACCACATTTTGAGGGATTGACCCTCTTTTGGAACCCAATCTCTATACCTCATTGCACCTCGGATGTCCCTCTTTGAGGTTTGGTTCACACCCTCTGCAGGCAACTGGCATGGTGCAACATCACATTTCAAGGGACTTCCCCTCAAAGAAGGACATCTGAGGAAGAATGAATTTACAGAGGAATTGGGCTGCAAAAAAGGGATATCTGAGGGAAAATGAGGTTACATAAGGATTGAGTTCGACTCAATCCTTATGGAACCTCATTTTCCCTCAGATATCCCTTTTTTTGCAGCCCAATTCCTTGCATTCCAATTTTTTGCAGCCCAATTCCTCTGTAAATTCATTCTTCCTCAGATATCCTTCTTTGAGGTTTGGTTCACACCCTTCACAGCTTATTAGGGTGGTGCAACACCACATTTCAAGGGATTGCCCCTCTTTTGGAACACAATCCCTCTGTAACCTCATCCCCCCTCAGATGTCCCCCGTAGAAGTTTGGTTCAAACCCTTCACGGACTATTGGCATGGTGCAGCACCACATTTCGAGGGATTGTCCCTCTTTTGGAACCTGATCCCTCTGTAACTTCATTTCCCCTCAGATGTCCCTCTTTGAGGTTTGGTTCACACCCTTTGCAGACTATTGGCGTGGTACAGTACCATATTTCGAGGTCTTATCCCTCAGTTTGAACCTGATCCCTCTTTAACTTAATTCCCCCTCAGATGTCCTTATTTGAAGTTTGGTTCACACCCTCTGCAGGCTACTGGCATGGAGTAGCACCACATTTAAGGGATTGTCCCTGTTTTGAAACCCAATCCCTCTGTAATGTAATTTCCCCTAAGATATCCCACTTTGATGTTTGGTTCACACCTTCTGCAGGCTACTGACGTGGTGCAGCACCACGTTTTGAGAGACTGTCCCTCTTTTGGAACCCAATCTCTCTGTAACCTCATTCCCTCCAGAAGTCACTCTTTTGGAACCCAAGACATTTTTAACCTCATTCCCTCTCATATATTTTGTAATATCAACATGCAGTATTTTATATATATATATATATATATATATATATATAGAGAGAGAGAGAGAGAGAGAGAGAGAGAGAGAGAGAGAGAGAGAGAGACAGACATTGTATGTTGAAATGCTTTTTTTTATATATTACAAAATATATGAAACTTATTTTTAAAAATACATTTTGATCTACATTTTAATATTTTATTTATTTTATTTTTTATTTCAGGTACTTATATCGCGCCATCAATTTTACGCAGCACTTTACATATATATTGTACATTCACATCAGTCCCTAACCCGCAAGGGGCGTACAATCTAAGGTCCCTAACTCACATTCATACATACACATACTAGGGACAATTTAGACAGGAGCCAATTCACCTACCAGCATGTCTTTGGAGTGTGGGAGGAAACAAGAGTACCCAGAGGAAACCCACGCAGGCACAGAAAGAACATGCAAACTCCAGGCAGGTGGTGCCGTGGCTGGGATACGAACCAGTGACCCGAGTACTGCCAGGCGGAAGTGCTTACCATTTAAATATTTTTGGAATACATTTACAAATATATGTAAAAACATATGTTAAAATGAGTTTTTTTATATGTTAAAAAAAATCTGAAGAACATATTTAAAAAATATATATTTTTAGAAATATTTTTCATATATTTTGTAATATCAACATGCAGTATTTTTATATATATATATATTTATATATATATATATATATATATTGACATATATTTGAAATACTGACATATATTTGAAAGTTTGGCCATATTATATATATATATATATATATATATATATATATATTGAATATGGCCAAAATTTTAATATTTCAAATACCGGTGTATATATATATATATATATATATATATATTTGAAATATATTTGAAATACTATAATTTTGGCCGTATTCAATATATATATATTAAATATGGCCAAAATTTTAGTATTTCAAATATATGTCAATATATTTGGGGAAAATATTTTAAAAATACATTTAAAATATATTTTTCTTCCATGTAGGGTAGGTCACATTAAAGGTGGAAAAAGTTCTGAAATGATTTATCTTTGTCTTTTTACATCACAGAAACCTTTTAACAGGGGTGTGTAGACTTTTTCTATCCACTGTAGATCTTCTTTTTTATGTCCTCTAAATCAGCAGCGAACCCCTGAAGTGCACCCCTGTCAGATGGAAGTGTTCTGGAGGCTGCACAAACCGCCATGTGTTGGTCCATTTCACGCGTGTGCGACTGCCATGTTTAGCAGGCTCCGTGCATCCAGGACCTAGGACTGGTGTTGCCGGGTAGAGAGGAGCAAGAGCAGCAATCATCTTTTCATTGATCTCCCCTTCCTGCTGAAGACCGGGAATCGACGTGTAAAACATAATTTCTGGTTCCTGGTGGTCAGTATGGCCAGAGAAGACGCTAATGATGTACAGTCTGCATTTGATTAGCTTCACTGGAGGACAGGTGAGACATCAGAGGCCTTTTAGACCAGGCCCACAGAGATTTTAGGCTTGACATGTTGGGTATCTATTTACTCGGTGCAACCTCATCTTTTAGATTTTATTTAACAGTTGCGTTTATTGAAATCGTACAAAAGTATAACAAAGCAAGGTACATAAGACATCTTTTAGATTTTACCCCCCCCCCCCCAAAAATAAAAATTTGCTTTTATGTGTCTTAAAATTAACTTTGATGTATTTTTTTTAACTGAAATTCTGCATTTGTACTAATATTGTGTAATATAAAAAATTTGGAACTACCATTGTTTTATTTTACGGGGTGTCTGCTTTCAAGAAAATATAGGGTTTTATGTAATTTTCAGGCCTAAAAATGAAAAAAGCGCAAAGTGCGACAGCGCTGAAAACTGAAAATTGGCCTGGGCAGGAAGGGGGTGGAAGGGCCCGGTAGGCGAGGGGTTAAACAAAGCGAGAGCTTATCACCTAAACGTAATTACAGCAGGGTGGGGGGGTCTCCTTAGTTCTGGGTCCATCATCAGTGGGAAAGAGGCTGGCCCCCAGGCGCCTCCAGGAGCCCAAGTCATGGTGGTTTCCACCATGATGGGGGGTCTCCTTAGTTCTGGGTCCATCCTCAGTGGGAAGGAGGCTGGCCTCCAGGCGCCTCCAGGATCCCAAGTCATGGTGGTTTCCACCATGATGGGGGGTCTCCTTAGTTTTGGGTCCATCATCAGTGGGAAGGAGGCTGGCCTCCAGGCTCCTCCAGGAGCCCAAGTCATGGTGGTTTCCACCATGGTGGGGGGTCTCCTTAGTCCTGGGTTCATAGTCGGTGGGAAGGAGGCTGGCCCCCAGGTGCCTCCAGGAGCCCAAGTCATGGTGGTTTGCACCATGGTGGGGGGTCTCCTTAGTCCTGGGTTCATAGTCGGTGGGAAGGAGGCTGGCCCCCAGGTGCCTCCAGGAGCCCAAGTCATGGTGGTTTCCACCATGGTGGGGGGTCTCCTTAGTCCTGCGTTCATAGTCGGTGGGAAGGAGGCTGGCCCCCAGGTGCCTCCAGGAGCCCAAGTCATGGTGGTTTCCACCATGGTGGGGGATCTCCTTAGTCCTGAGTTCATAGTCAGTGGGAAGGAGAGTGGCCCCCAGGCCCCTCCAGGAGCCCAAATCATGGTGGTTTCCACCATGGTGGGGGATCTCCTTAGTCCTGGGTCCATAGTCGGCAGGAAGGAGGCTAGCCCTCAGACCCCTCCAGGAGCCCAAGTCATGGTGGTTTCCACCATGATGGGGGGTCTCCTTAGTTCTGGGTCCATAGTCGGCGGGAAGGAGGCTGGCTCCTAAGCGTCTGCAGGAGCTCAAGTCATGGTGGTTTCCACCATGGAGGGGGGTCTCCTTAGTCCTGGGTCCATAGTCGGCAGGAAGGAGCCTAGCCCTCATGCCCCTCCAGGAGCCCAAGTCATGGTGGTTTCCACCATGATGGGGGGTCTCCTTAGTCCTGGGTCCATTGTCAGCGGGAAGGAGGCTGGCTCCCAAGCGTCTGCAGGAGCCCAATTCATGGTGGTTTCCATGCCCAAAATGTTCCCTTTGTATGTAACACCCCAGGTCATACCAACAAAGGACTCATGGAATCTAGTGCTGCTGGCTCATTTGGCTTCCTAGTACTGGTGGCCCAGCAATTGTTGTGTCGCGCTCCTTTCATGCGTTGTTATTCTAATAAAGGCTTTTGTACATTTGCACATGATTTGGAGGTGCCGGCATTTTTCCGTATTGTCCTTGTTGTGGCTTTGCATGTTTCTGTGGCTTGCGGGTCCCTCTGTTTAGGGTAAAATGACCATCATTAAAAAAAAAAAAAAAATACAATTTTTTCAGTCTATAATCTGCCACATATCCGTATATTTTTCTGCCCGGAAATATTATCTTAAAATATTATCATCAAGCAGTTGCCGCTTTGACAGCGAGGATCCCGCTGGGAGCAGTCGTCAATCAACACAGTTGGGCTGAGGGGCGGGCGGCTTGACAGCTAAACTGACAGAGGCACGAGGTGCGTCGGCGCGAAGCACGGAGGTGCAAGCTGACCGTACCGGCATCTATATTCAGGCTTGCCGTGGTCAGAATGAAAAAGAAACAAGGGGCTGTGCCAAAGGGTAGGGTGATATTGGGGATCTAATAGACCCCTGATGTCCCCATAATGAGGACCTGTCACCTGCCCATTTGCTATCCTACAGGGGCTTATTAGGCAATAAAGCTAAAAAAAAAAAAAAAAAAAAAAAGTATAATAAAATGTAATGAAATTTTTTTGTACAGAATTTTTAACAATATTTTTGAATTATTTTGCACAGAAAAAAATGGGGATTAAATTGTATTAGTGTATTTTTTTTCCTGCAAATATAGATTTGATAAACAGTTGCGCAAATGTTGCACCGTATTGCAATAAAGCTAACTAGCATAAATAAATAAATAACTAAAGTAAAAAAAAAAAAAAGTTTATAATAAAAGGGTAATGAAAAATGTTTTATTTTTTGTACAGAAATGTTATAAAATTGATTTTTAATTATTCTGTACAGAAAAAAATGGTGATTAAATTGCATTTTTATGCAAAATGTATTTCAATGTATTTTTTTCCCTGAAAATATAGATTTAATAAACAGTTGCGCAAATGTCGCACTGTATTGCAATAAAGCTAGCTACCATAAATAAATAAATAACTAAAGTAAAAAAAAAAAAAAAAAGTTTATAATAAAAGTTTAAGGAAAAATATTTTATTTTTTGTACAGAAATGTTACAACATTGATTTTTAATTATTTTGTACAGAAAAAAATGATGATTAAATTGCATTTTTTATGCAAACTGTATTTTAATGTATTTTTTTCCCTGAAAATATAGATTTGATAAACAGTTGCTCAAATATCGCACTTCATAAAAAATTGCAACGACCATCTTTCTATTCGGCAAGGTCTCTGCATCTTGATAATATTTATTATTCTGGGGGGTTAGGGGGGACATTGGGGGGTTTAATAGACCCCCGATGTCCCAATAAAGTGGTCCTGTCGCATGCCCAATGCTATCACATGGGGGCTTGTTAGGCCCCTTGTGATCACAATAAAGCAAACTAAAATAAATAAGAAAATAAATAAGTAAAAAAAATTTGTGAAATAAAATTATAATAAAATGTAATGAAAAATATTTTATTTTTTGTACAGAAATGTTTTCAAATTACTTTTTAAATATTTTAAATAGGGATTAAATTGCAATTTGTGTGCAAAATTTATTTTAATGTATTTTTTTTCCTGAAAATATAGATTTGAAAAACAGTTGCGCAAATATCGCACCGCATTAAAATTGCAACTACCATCTTTTTATTGTGCAATGTTTCTGCATCTTGATCTAACAGACCCCTGATGTTCCCATAAAGAGAACCTGTCACCTGCCCAATACTATCACATGGGGTTTTGTTAATTATTTTTTACAGCAGAAAAAGGGGATTAATTGCATTTTGTGCAAAATTCATTTTATTTTTTTCCCTGAAAATATACATTTGATAAACAGTTACCTCAGCATTGCACCGCATCAAAAAAATTGCAACTACCATCTATTTATTCTGCAAGGTCTCTGCATCTTGATAATATTTATCATTCTGAGGGGTTAAGGGGGATATCGGGGGTCTAATAGATCCCTGAAGTCCCTTTGAAGAGGACCTGTCACCTGCCCAATGCTATCACATGGGGGCTTGTTAGGCCCCTTGTGATCACAATACAGCAAACGAAAATAAATAAGTAAAAAAAAATGTATGAAATAAAATTATAATAAAATGTAATCAAAAATATTTTATTTTTTTTGTACAGATAAGGTTTAAAATTAAGTTTTAATTATTTTCTACAGAAGAATGGAGATTAAATTGCAATTTGTGTGCAAAATTTATTTTAATGTATTTATTTCCCTTAAAATTTAGATTTGATAAACAGTTACCAGAACATTGCACTGCAGAGAGAACCTGTCACCTGCCCGATGCTATCACATGGGGGCTTGCTAATTATTTTGTACAGAAGAAAATGGGGATCAAATTGCATTTTGTGCAAAATTTATTACATTTTTTTTTTCCTGAAAATATAAATTTAACAAACAGTTACCCCAACATTGCACTGCATACAAAATTGCAACTACCATCTTCATATTATCTTGATAATATTGATTATTCTGGGGGGTTAGGTGGAACATCGGGGGTCTAATAGACTCCCGAAGTCCCCTTGAAGAGGGCCTGTCACCTGCCCAATGCTATCACATGGGGGCTTGTTAGACCTAAAATAAATAAGTAAAAAAAAAAATAATGAAATAAAATTATAATAAAATGTAATAAAAAATATTTTATTTTTTGTACAGAAATGTTATACAATTAATTAATTTATTATTCATTATTTTGTACAGAAAAAATAGGGATTAAATTGCATTTCTATGCAAAATGTATTTTAATGTTTTTAAATATATTCTTCAGATTTTGTTCTAACATATATATTTACATATATTTGTAAATGCATTCCAAAAATGTAGATTTGTATTTTTAAAGACATACAGTATATTTGAAATGTACTTTTTATAAAAAATTTGTCATATATTTTGTAATAAAAATGCATTTCAACATACAGTGTATATATATATATATATATATATATATATATATATATATATATATATATATTTATTGACATATATTTTGAAATATATGGCATATGGACAAAATTGTTCTATTTCAAATATATGTCAATAAATATTTGTAAATGCATTCCAAAAAATGTAGATTTGTATTTTTAAAGACATACAGTATATTTGAAATGTATTTTAAAAAATATTTTTCATATAGTTTGTAATAAAAATGCAATTTAACATACAGTATATATATCTATATATATACATTTATATTTATTGAAATATATTGTTAAATATATTGAATATGTCCAAAATTGTAACATTTCAAATATATGTCAATATATTTGGGAAGAATATTTTGAAAATATATTTCAAATATATTTTTCACCCATATGGGTCAGGGCGACCGGGTGATCATTGCTTTTCCTACTTTCCATAAGAAAAATGCATTTCAACATACAGTATATATATATATATATATATATATATATATATATATATATATATATATATACTGTATGTTGAAATGCATTTTTCTGTATTATATATTATGTATATAATATATAGGGCCCTGCTCTTTCGAGCTTACAATCATATATATGTTGACATATATTTTGAAATATATTGCATATGGACAAAAATTGTTGCATTTCAAATATATTTCAATAAATATATATATATATATATATATATATATATATATATATATATATATATATATATATATATATGCTGTATGTTTCAATGCGTTTTTATTACAAAATATATGGAAAATATTTTTAAAAATACATTTCAAATATACTGTATGTCTTTAAAAATATAAATCTACATTTTTGGAATGCAATTACAGGTATATGTAAAAATATATGTTAAAATGACTTTTTTAACATGTTAAAAAAAATCTGAAAGAATATATTTTTTAAAAATATATTTTTAAAAATATATATTTTTTAAAATATATTCTTCAAATTTTTTTTAGCATATATTTTTACATATCTTTGTAAATGCATTCCAAAAAAAAATGTAGATTTGTATTTTTAAAGACATACAGTATATTTGAAATGTATTTTTAAAAATATTTTTCCTATATTTTGTAATAAAAACGCATTTCAGCATGCAGTATATATATATATTTATTGAAATATATTTTGAAATATATTGAATACAGCCAAAATTGTAGCATTTCAAATATATGTCAATCAGGGGCGGACTGACAACTCATGGGGCCCCCCGGCAATAGGGGATCATGGGGCCCCTGTGTTCTTGCCCAAACTCAAAAAAGCCTATGAAAAAGGTACCAGGGGCATCTCATGGGGCCCCCTACTGACCCCGGGCCCTCGGGCAGTGCCCGAGATGCCCAAATGGTCAGTCCGCCCCTGGTGTGTGGCAATGGCGGGTAGAATATGTTGACGTGGTTTCAGTCTACTGTACAGCAGAGCTCAGAGTGGGGGAGGGAGAAACAGCACAAGCAGCCAGTCAAAAGTGCTGCACTGCTAGAATCATGCTGATAGGAGGAAAGAGCAGAGTGACAGAGAGATGAGCTCATCAGTCTTCTCCGCTACAGGAGCTGCATTACCTGCCAAAAGATTTGTATTTCTGTCCATCCAGTTCTGAGATTTACTTTGTTCTGCTGCACAGTATGGCCCTGTGTGGCAAAAGAGGGGACCTGATTTTGCCCGTGCGCAGTTTCACTTTCACTTACAGGTCTCCTCCTACCCCCCCAGCCTGTTACTGTTCAGTGGGGATGAGCTCTAGGCGTGTTCGCATACTAGGCCAAACCCACCTGAGCTATCCCGCCAGGAAACTGTCATCAATCAAAGCAGCCGAGGCATTCCCCACCCCACAGCCACCCCATTGCATGTGTGCAGGTGCAGGCTATGATTTGCAGTGAGCAGCAACAGCTTCCTGGCGGGATAGCTCAAACACATCTGAGCTCATCCCTACTGAACATTCACAGGCTGGGGGGGGGGGGGGGGGGAGATGGGGTGAGAGGAGACCTGTAAGTGAAAGTGAAACTGCATTAAAAAAAAAAAAAAGGTCCCCTCCTTTGCCAGACAGGGCTGTACTCTGCAGCAGAGCAGTGCAAATCTTAGAGCTCCATGTACAGTATTTTATCTGTGTATCTGCTTACAAATGGTGGAATTTTCCAGCGGTGGACTGAAGACGAGTCTAATCGGGGAACTTTCCGATGAGCCGGGGATGTGACTGATGGCTTGCTATCTCTTACAGAGGTTTTTTGGCTGAGTCATAGAATTGTGCCGAATTTTGGAATCCATACATTTCTTATCGGGGACGGAACAAAAGCGACTGTCACCCAGAAGACAAACAGCAGAAATGTGCTGATTTTATATCTTGTGGCTCCAGTGTGCAGAGAATGGCCTAACTGTCTGATATATTTCAAAGAAAAGAACACAAATGTATCTTTGCAAAATTTATCTTTTTGTTGTTTGTTTTTAATTCGCTTGCAATATGATTGGACGTCGGGTCTTGATGGCAGTAAACTTGTCTATAAAGTTTGTAAAAACTTGCCAATACAGTGTATGCATGTAACACTTGTGCAACGCTTACATGCGTACTCTGCAAACGTACCTATTGCTGCCCAGTGTCCTTGGTTGCTAAGATGCAGGCAGGTCACACTGCCTAACTTCTTAGGTTGCTAAGACACGGGTGCCCCCTGCTGCTTAGCGTTCTTGGTTTCTAGATAGGGAGCAGCTCTTGTCACCTTGTGCCCTTGGTTGATAGGACACAGGCAGCTCCTGTCGCCTAAAGTTCTTGGTTGCTAGGACACAGGCAGCTCCTGTTGCATAAAGTTCTTGGTTGCTAGGACACAGGCAGCTCCTGTGGTCTAAAGTTCTTGGTTGCTAGGACACAGGCAGCTCCTGTGGCCTAAAGTTCTTGGTTGCTAGGACACAGGCAGCTCCTGTCGCCTAAAGTTCTTGGTTGCTAGGACACAGGCAGCTCCTGTTGCATAAAGTTTTTGGTTGCTAGGACACAGACAGCTCCTGTTGCCTAAAGTTCTTGGTTGATAAGACACAGACAGCTCCTGTGCCCTAGTGTCCTTGGCTGCAAGTATCCACGCAGCTCCTGTTGCCTAATGTCCTTGATTGCAAGGACACAAACAGCTTATGCGCCTAGTGTCCTTGTTTGACAGGCAGCTCCTGTTACCTAGTGCCTTTGGTTGCTAGGACACAGTTTCTGTCACCTAGTTTCTCTGCTTGCCAGGACACAAACAGCTTCTGTTGCCTAGTGTCCTTGATTACTAAGACACAGGCAGTTCCTGTCCCTTAGTGTCCTTGGTTGCTAGGATGCAAGCAGCTTCTGTCACCTACTTTCCTTGGTTGCCAGGACACAGGCAGCTCCTGTCACCTAATGTCTTTGGTTGCTAGGACACAGTCAGTTTCTGTCACCTAGTTTCTCTGCTTGCCAGGACATAAACAGCTTCTGTTGCCTACTGTCTTTGGTTACTAGGACACAGGCAGCTCCTGTTCCTTAGTGTCTTTGGTTGCTAGGAGGCAAGCAGGTTCTGTCACCTAGTGTCCTTGGTTACTAGGACACAGGCAGTCCCTGTCACTTAGTGTCCTTGGTTGCTAGGACACAAGCAGCTTCTGTTGCTTAGTGTCCTTGGTTCCTAGGACACAGGCAGCTCCTGTCACCTAGGGGGTTATTTAGTAAAACTGGAGAGTGCAAAATCTGGTGCAGCTCTGCATAGAAACCAATCAGCTTCCAGATTTATGACCAAAGCTTAACTGAACACACTGAAGCTGATTGGCTACGATGCACAGCTACACCAGATTCTGAATGCACCAGTTTTAGTAAACATTCCACCTACTGTCCATTGTTGCTATGACACAGGCAGCTCCTGTCACCTAGTGTCCTTGGTTGCCAGGACACAAACAGCTCTTGCCCCTAATGTCCTTTGTTGCTAGGAAACAGACAGCTCCTGTCACCTAGTGTCTTTGGTTGCTAGGACACAAGCAGCTTCTGTCACCTAGTGTCTTTGGTTGCTAAGACACAAGCAGCTTCTGTCACCTAGTGTCCTTGGTTGCCAGGACACAAACAGCTCTTGCCCCTAATGTCCTTTGTTGCTAGGAAACATACAGCTCCTGCACCTAGTGTCTGTGGTTCCTAGGACACAGGCAGCTCCTGTCGCCTAGTGTCCGTGGTTGCCAGGACACAAACAGCTCTTGCCCCTAATGTCCTTTGTTGCTAGGAAACATACAGCTCCTGCACCTAGTGTCTGTGGTTCCTAGGACACAGGCAGCTCCTGTCGCCTAGTGTCCGTGGTTGCCAGGACACAAACAGCTCTTGCCCCTAATGTTCTTTGTTGCTGGAAACAGACCGCTCCTGTCACCTAGTGTCTTTGGTTGCTAGGACACAGGCAGCTCCTGTCCCCTAGTCGACCTGGTTACTAGGACCCAAGCAGTCCCTGTTGCTTAATGTCAGGACACAGGCACCCTGTTACCTTGCCCCCCCCCGACTACTTTGCACTCACCAGCAGCCCCCTGCCACCATCATTCATAGCTACCACTGCAAGTCACACAGCACCTCCTGGTATGTGGAGCATGTGACCCCTCCTGGCCAATCAGTGCGTTAACATTGCCTGATGACGTGACGTCACTGCGTTCTCTGCGCTCCAACACTGGGAATCTAGGTGGCAATTGTGTTGTGAGGGGATGAGGGGGTTAACCCCTTCACTAAGAATGGGGAGAAAAGGGCAAAAAACATTGAAAGGGGCATACCTATAGGCAGGGATGGTGCTAGACTATTTTGTGCCCTAGTCAAGACCAGCTACTTGCGACCCCCCCCCCCCCAAAAAAAAAAAATTAAAACAGTAGTAAATATTAAATCAGCAAAACATGAAACTCCACAGTGATCAGCAGCCAGCTTGCCGTAAGGGACTGAGTCTGAGAGGAACACTGGAAGGAACGGCAGCTCAGCTGCTACACTGGCCCCAGATGCCCGGCATCTTCCTCTGTCCTTTCTTCCTGCCCTCTGCCTCCCCTCTCCTCAGCTGAAGGATCATTTGTGACGTGGTGTTCCCCACACAGAGAGGGTGCTGGCCTGTGCTGCACTTAGGTGGCAGTGCGCCCCCCGGAGGCTGCCTAGTGGAAGCATCAGCCCTGCCTATAGGGAGAAAGGATGGAGAGCAGCACAGAGACCAGGATCTCACGGAGAGCCCTGGGTCTAGTACTAACAATGGGGAACAGGGGAGGCCCAGTTATCGATCACCTGATTGCTGGGATAGCCTCTGATTGGCTATTACAGTGATTATCCACTGTACATCCCACCCCTGTGTGTGGGTTTTTTTCTCCTCTGAATGGAGAGAATGATATATTGTTTTCTCCCTGCCAGAGGAGAAAATGTAACCAAACAGAAGTGTGTAAAAAAAAAAAAAGGTAAAAAAGATAAAATAGCTGGATTGGGGTTTGATCTAGGTCAATTTCAGGGTTAGGCCAAGGTTAAAGGTCAGGGTCAGGTGGAAACAGGCGACTGCCTTGCTACACAACCCTGGTACCAAAGCCCCCCCCCATGTATTCTGGGCTCCACTTGTCCATCAGGGAGCCCGGGGCAGACATGGCGGGTACCAGCAGGTGGAGGAGAGCGTACCCATCATTGGTATCAGTGGGAGGAATAGTGCCCCATCATTGGTGTCAGTGGGAGGAATAGTGCCCCATCATCGGTATCAGTGGGAGGAATAGTGCCCCATCATTGGTGTCAGTGGGAGGAATAGTGCCCCATCATTGGTGTCAGTGGGAGGAATAGTGCCCCATCATCGGTATCAGTGGGAGGAATAGTGCCCCATCATTGGTGTCAGTGGGAGGAATAGTGCCCCATCATCGGTATCAGTGGGAGGAATAGTGCCCCATCATTGGTATCAGTGGGAGGAATAGTGCCCCATCATTGGTGTCAGTGGGAGGAATAGTGCCACATCATTGGTATCAGTGGGAGGAATAGTGCCCTATCATTGATGTCAGTGGGAGGAATAGTGCCCCATCATTGGTATCAGTGGGAGGAATAGTGCCCTATCATTGATGTCAGTGGGAGGAATAGTGCCCTATCATTGATGTCAGTGGGAGGAATAGTGCCCCATCATTGGAGTCAGTGGGAGGAATAGTGCCCTATCATTGGTGTCAGTGGGAGGAATAGTGCCCCATCATTGGTGTCAGTGGGAGGAATAATGCCCCATCATTGGTGTCAGTGGGAGGAATAGTGCCCCCTCATTGGTATTAGTGGGAGGAATAGTACCCCATAATTGGTATCAGTGGGAGGAATAGTGCGCCATCATTGGTGTCAGTGGGAGGAATAGTGCCCCCTCATTGGTATTAGTGGGAGGAATAGTGCCCCATCATTGGTATCAGTGGGAGGAATAGTGCCCCATCATTGGTTTCAGTGGGAGGAATAGTGCCCCATCATTGGTATCAGTGGGAGGAATAGTGCCCCCTCATTGGTATTAGTGGGAGGAATAGTGCCCCATCATTGGTGTCAGTGGGAGGAATAATGCCCCATCATTGGTGTCAGTGGGAGGAATAGTGCCCCCTCATTGGTATTAGTGGGAGGAATAGTGCCCCATCATTGGTATCAGTGGGAGGAATAGTGCCCCATCATTGGTTTCAGTGGGAGGAATAGTGCCCCATCATTGGTATCAGTGGGAGGAATAGTGCCCCATCATTGGTGTCAGTGGGAGGAATAGTGCCGCATCATTGGTGTCAGTGGGAGGAATAGTGCCCCATCATTGGTATCAGTGGGAGGAATAGTGCCCCATCATTGGTATCAGTGGGAAGAATAGTGCCCCATCATTGGTATCAATGGGAGGAATAGTGCCCCATCATTGGTGTCAGTAGTGGAATATTGCCCCATCATTGGTATCAATGGGAGGAATAGTGCCCCATCATTGGTGTCAGTAATGGAATAGTGCCCCATCATTGGTATCAATGGGATGAATAGTGTCCCATCACTAATATCAGTGGGAGGAATAGTACCCCATTGTTAGTGTCAGTGGGAGGAATTGTGGCTCATTGTTGGTATCAGTGGAAGAACAGTGCCCCATTGTTGGTGTCAGTGGAAGAACAGTGCCCCATTGTTGGTGTCAGTGGAAGAACAGTGCCCCATTGTTGGTGTCAGTGGAAGAACAGTGCCCCATTGTTGGTGTCAGTGGGAGGAATAGTGTTTTGCTCAGCTCAGTGGGAGGAAAAGTGCACAAAGGGCCAGATAAAGGCAAGCAAAAGGCCTCATCCAACCCCAAGAACACAGTTTGGAGACCCCTGCTCTAGGTGACAGGGGGAAGTAACATTGCAGCTGTCTTTGAGATACTAAGCAGCCCCGAATAATCAACCCCCGCTTATCTGATTACAGCCGAGCTAAGTTTCCAAAGCAGCCTACTCCACACTAGGAAGGTGCTACAAGAGGAAATCAGAAGGTTGATTTTGTGGAGTACATGGGACATTGTATACCATCAGGGCAGGAGCTTATATCCATTTTCTTGGTACATGTTCGTCAAGGAGGCCTTGTGGGCAAAGAGGAGTATTCTGTCTTTCTGAGACAATGTGTGCCGTACTTGTTCTGCCTTCCTTAAGAAGCTTGGTTGTGATCACCTGGGGTCAGCGTCTAATATGACAGAGACAATGCGTGCCTGACTGGCGAAGCGTTCAAGCAAAGTAATTCAAAGTGGGTGAGCGCTTGAAGGCTTTGGGAAGAACCTGGATCTACGGAAGGAACCTAACTTCGGGAACCTCATAAAGTCCAGATACGTGCGAGAAGAGCACCTGGTGGTGACCTAAGGAAGGAATGTATCTGCATACATCTCATAGAGATGGGGTGAGCAGTTGAAGGCTTTGGGAAGAACCTGGATCTACGGAAGCAACCAAACTTCAGGAACCTCATAAAGTCCAGATACGTGCATGAGGAGCACCTGGTGATAATCTAAGGATGGAACGTATCTGCATGCATCTCATAGAAATGGGGAGAGCGCTTGAAGGTTTTGGGAAGAACCTGGATCTTCAGAAGGACCCTAACTTCAGGAAACTCAAAAAGTCCAGATATGTGCAAGAAGAGCAGCTGGTAGTGACCAAAGGAAGGAAGGCATCTGCATGCATCTCATAGAGATGGGGTGAGCGCCTGAAGGCTTTGGTAAGAACCTGGATCTACCTAAGGAACCTAACTTCTGGAACCTCAAAAAGTCCAGATACGTGCGAGAAGAGCACCTGGTGGTGACCTAAGGAAGGAATGTATCTGCATACATCTCATAAAGATGGGGTGAGCCGTTGAAGGCTTTGGGAAGAACCTGGATCTACGGAAGCAACCTAACTTCAGGAACCACATAAAGTCCAGATACGTGCGTGAGGAGCACCTGGTGATAATCTAAGGACGGAACGTACTTGCATGCATCTCATAGAGAGGGGGTGAGCGCTTGAAGGCTTTGGGAAGAACCTGGATCTTCAGGAGGAACCTAACTTCAGGAAACTCAAAAAGGTTAGATACGTGCGAGAAGAGCAGCTGGTAGTGACCAAAGGAAGGAAGGCATCTGCATGCATCTCATAGAGATGGGGTGAGCGCTTAAAGGCTTTGGGAAGAACCTGGATCTACGAATGGAACCTAACTTCAGGAACCTCATAAAGTCCAGATACATGCGAGAAGAGCACCTGGTAGTGGTCTAAGGAAGGAACGTATCTGCATGAATCTCATAGAGATGGGGTGAGCACTTGAAGGCTTTGGGAAGAACCTTGATCTACAGAAGGAACCTAACTTCAGGAAACGCATAAAGTCCAGATACGTGCGAGAAGAGCACCTTGTGGTGACCTAAGGTAGGAACGTATCTGCATGCATCTCATAGAGATGGGGTGAGCTCTTGAAGGCTTTAGAAAAAACCTGGATCTATGGAAGGAACCTAACTTCAGGAACCTCATAAAGTCCAGATACGTGCGACTAGAGCACCTGGTAGTGGCCAAAGGAAGGAACGTATCTGCGTATCAGAAACCACATAAAGTCCAGATACGTGTGAAAGGAGCACCTGGTAGCGACCAAAGGAAGGAAGGTATCAGCATGCATCTCATAGAGATGGGGTGAGCACTTGAAGGCTTTGGGAAGAACCTGGATCTACGGAAGGAACCTAACTTCAGGAACCTCATAAAGTCCAGATAAGTGCGAGAAGAGCACCTGGTAATGATCTAAGGAAGGAATGTATCTGCATGCATCTCATAGAGACTAATACCATTTTTAAGGTCTGCCTTCCTTTCCCGGCTGTTATTGATATTATATCACCTTAGTATTATTGCTGAAAATATTTTTGTCGAATAGCTCAGCTTTATGTGTCAAATACGCCAAGTGTGCCACGTTTCTAATTTTTTCATTTCTTCTTATATCTCAATTTACTGTTCATGAGCCGTAGATGCAACACTTTTCAGTAGGGGTTCCCCTGAGACCTGAATGTTATTTCAAGGGTTCCTCCATGTTAAAAGGGTTGAGAAAGGCTGGTCTACTGTATATTCATACCCATTTCACTGAATCTGATGCATCCACCTACATTTGATTTCCATCCTGTGCTTTATAGGGTGTCACTGCAGATGTTGGTTTGTGTGTGTTTGCTATGGGAAAGGTCTGGCAAGCCAATTTAGCCGCATGGTCTGCAAAGGGACTGCCCTTGGAGATGGGCTCTGAATCATTTGTGTGTGCTTTGCATTTCAACGCTGATACTTCCGATGCCAGCAGTACTGCAGCCTGCAAATGGGAAACAAAGTCAGCATGTTGAACAGATGTACCCGCCGAAGTACGAAATCCCTCTTTCCTGACACAATATTCCATAGTGAGTGTGAGAAAGGAAAGAATGATGAATGTGAATGCTATATGTGAAAAGTCTCCATAGGAAGCCCTATGGGACACGATGGCAACACCAGAGCAAAACAAGGGAGCATAGGAGAGTGACAACCCTACAAGGTGGGAAAAATGTCCCTTACTTTAGTGGTCAGTGGGAAGAATGCTCTTCCCACTGACCACCAATGTAAGGGACTAGCTTCCCACTGACCACCAATGTAAGGGACTAGCTTCCCACTGACCACCAATGTAAGGGGCATTCTTCCCACTGACCACCAATGTAAGAAACATTCTTCCCAGTGACCACCAACGTAAGGTGCATTCTTCCCACTGATAATCAATGTAAGGGACATTCTTCCCATTGATCATCAATGTAAGGGGCATTCTTCTCACTGACCACCAATGTAAGGGGCATTCTTCTCACTGACCACCAATGTAAGGGGCATTCTTCCCACTGACCCCCAATGTAAGGGACATTCTTCCCACTGACCACCAATGTAAGGGACATTCTTCCCACTGACCCCCAATGTAAGGGACATTCTTCCCACTGATCACCAATGTAAGGGACATTCTTCCCACTGATCACCAATGTAAGGGACATTCTTCCCAATGGCCAACAATGTAAGGGACATTCTTCCCACTGATCACCAATGTAAGGGGCATTCTTCCCACTGACCACCAATGTAAGGGACATTCGTCCCACTGACCACCAATGTAAGGGGCACTCTTCCCACTGATCACCAATCTAAGGTACATCCGTCCCACTGACCACCGATGTAAGGGGCATTCTTCCCACTGACCACCAATCTAAGGGACATTCTTCCCACTGACCACCGATGTAAGGGGCATTCTTCCCACTGACCACCAATGTAAGGAACATTCTTCCCACTGATCACCAATGTAAGGGACATTCTTCCCACTGACCTCCAATGTAAGGGACATTCTTCCCACTGACCCCCAATGTAAGGGACATTCTTCCCACTGATCACCAATGTAAGGGACATTCTTCCCACTGATCACCAATGTAAGGGACATTCTTCCCAATGGCCAACAATGTAAGGGACATTCTTCCCACTGATCACCAATGTAAGGGGCATTCTTCCCACTGACCACCAATGTAAGGGACATTCGTCCCACTGACCACCAATGTAAGGGGCACTCTTCCCACTGATCACCAATCTAAGGTACATCCGTCCCACTGACCACCGATGTAAGGGGCATTCTTCCCACTGATCACCAATCTAAGGGACATTCTTCCCACTGACCACCGATGTAAGGGGCATTCTTCCCACTGACCACCAATGTAAGGAACATTCTTCCCACTCATCCCCAATGTAAGGGACATTCTTCCCACTGACCACCAATGTAAGGGACATTCTTCTCACTCATCACCAATGTAAGGGACATTCTTGACACTGACCACCTATGTAAGGAACATTCTTCCCACTGACCACCAATGTAAGGAACATTCTTCCCACTGACCACCAATGTAAGGGACATTCTTCCCACTGACCACCTATGTAAGGAACATTCTTCCCACTGACCACCAATGTAAGGGACATTCTTCCCACTGATCACCAATATAAGGAGTATTTTACCCATTGGCCAACAATGAATTGGTTTTAGCAGTGGCCTCAGGAGACCTGTAAATTATTTCAAGGATTCCTCTGGTGGTAAAATGGAAAGACCGATATAGAGAGAGTAACAGAGAGGGAGTGAAAAACTCTTGTATAAAGGTTTTGGATATGAATTCATTTGTTTGGAATACATGGTGTTCGTATTTTGTTTTAGGCTCCAGGAATGGCCTGGGCTTCCATTGGTCCAAGAGGTCCTGATGACACAAGGGATACTAACGTATATACCAGACTGGAATATTGAAGGACGTCTGACTGAATCAGGTCTTAGTGCTGTCCAGGTAATGAAATGTCATGTGGCTCAAATACTGTTGTCATTTAGAACATGGAGATTTTAAAGTGTATGTCAAGCCAAGACATTCTTTTTTTTAGTTTTGGATAAAATTTAAAAAAACACAACCACTGTTGGGTTTTTACTTCTATCCGGGGCTCTTTTCGAGAGCTTTTCTCCTTGCTTTCTATCTGGTGACGGTGGTTTTACCAGGCAGGAAATGAGGGAAAATATGAAGCCAATTCCTAACCTTCCTTTACTCTACAAAATATTTTAAATTAAATTAAAATGAATGAATAAGTTTAAAATAGAGATAACATTTTTTATATCAAAATTAAACAAAATTTTACGTTTAAAAATTAAATTAAATTTGACATTTAAAAGTTTTAATTTAAGATTGAAAAATGTGGTCTATGTTGAAAAGTTACCTCTCAATTTTCTGTCCCAATCTATTCAAAACAAAAAAAATGGCTGGAGTATACTTTAAAGCCCAACTCTGGCCTCTGTGCTCCCAGAGGATCTCTCATTCCTCTCATTCCTCCTCTGTGGTCCCTGCTAGCAGGTTTTTTTTTAAAACATTATTCTGATGTTTTTTGGCTGGATGAGCTGGGTCCAAGTTTTTCTTTGGCCTTATTATGCTGGTGGGGGCATTTACAGAAAAAAATATTAACTATCAATTTAAAGGGTGGAATATTAAAGCTTGTAGTGTTTAAAATTACACTCTCCCCCCAAAATGATGTGAAATAAGTGTCAGAGAATGGGGACTTTATCACCAAAGATGCAAGTTAACATTATAAAATATATATAATAATATATAATATACTGTATATAACATAAAGGATGTAATGTAATATAATATATAATAATGTATGATACTTATTATTTAACCACTTCCTGTCCGGACACTTTCACCCCCTTCCTGTCCAGGCCAATTTTCAGCTTTCAGCATTATCACACTTTGAATGACAATTGTGTGGTCATACAACACTGTACCTGAATTTTTTAGCATTTTTTTGAGACAGATAAAGCTTTATTTTAGTGGTATTTATTCCCCCCCCCCCCGGGATTTTTATTTTTTTTGCTATTTAAATGAAAAAGTACAAAAAATTTGAAAAAAAGTCTTTTTTTAAAAAAATTTTGCAAATAAATAATATTTCATCATAAATCTTGGCCAAAATTTATTCCGTTATCTTTTTAGTAAAAAAAAAAAAAAAACACAAATTAGTTTATAACCAAAAATTATAATTTTTCACAAAAAATTTCTACATTTTTGTTTTATTTTTTTATATTATTATTTATGTTTTTTTTTTTTTTTTTACATACTGTCACCCTAGCAGTACAGTGCCACCATGGTGACACTGTACTACTTGTGGGGTGTGATGAAGATTTTTTTTTTTTTTTACACTGATTGCTTTTACACCCATAAAGGATGTAAAAGCAATCATTTCTCCTTCTCTCTCGCTGCATTCTTACAGCCATTGTGGGCTACTGTGTGAGCTGTGATTGGTCACAGTTTGTCACATGGTATAAGGCTGTTGTGAATAGCCTTGTACCATGTGACCTCAGTGATCATTCATAGATTTCACACGTAGTAAGCAATGATGTCACAAGTGACATCTTGCTTACTACTCTGCATATGATCACTGATTGGCCAATCAGTGATCACATGATCAGGACCTCACACAGAGGTGTCGTCCGACGATCGGTGTTCCACTGTGTCTGGAGGACATAGCGGGCACCGGATCGCAGTGCTGCGCGCTCCGAGGGAGCGCGCACAACTAGAAAATGCGGGTGTCGTTTATGAACGGCAACCCGCCCCTAGAGTAACACCGTCCTGCCGTTTAAAAACAGTAGGCGGATGGCAAGTGGTTAATATAATATAATATGGGGACTTTATCAGCAAATATACAAGTCAACATTATATGAGATAATGTGTATATATATATATAATATATATATAATATATATATATAATATATATAATATACTGTATATAAAATAAATTATATAATGTAATATAATATTTAAACATAGATGATATAATATAATGTAATATAATTAATATAATATAATATAGGGACTTTATCATCAAAAATACAAGTAAACATTTTATATATATATATATATATATATATATATATATATATATATAATACTGCATATAACATAAATGGTATAATGTAATATAATATATAACAATAGATGATATGATATAATATAATGTAATATATAATGATATATGATAATATATACAGTATATATAGAATAATATAGTGTAATAAAATATAATATGGGGACTTATCACCAAAAATACAACTCAACATTATATAACATGTACATGTAATATATAATATACTCTATATACCGTAATATAAATTATATCAGGTAATATAAAATATAATAATATATGATAGAATTTAAATAAATATATAATATTATAATATATGATAATGTATATATAATATAATATAAATATTATACTGTAATATAATATGGGGACTTTATCACCAAAGATACAAGTCAACATTGTATAATACGTATATAATATATAATACTATTTAATATTCTGGACGTACTAAACTGCATATTGGGATGATGGGATGATTGGATTATTGGCTGCAATACTCAACACCCTCATAATGTAATCTAATATATAACAATATATGATACTATTAATATAAATAATATAATAATATAATATCTATAATATAATAATAATTAATTCTGTAATATAATATAACATTATATAATAATATATATATATTATGTATTTTAAATAATATACAGTATTGTGATATAATATAATATACAATGTTTTATTGGAAGAAAATGGTGCCCCGCCGCACACAGGATCAGCAGACAATAAATTATATAGCTTTTTACAATGAAGCTCCGTATGGGCGAAATGCATTATGAATAGTAAGAATAAATGAAAAAATAATAAAAAATGGTATTTCCTTAATTTGATGTTTAGAATATTTATTGGCAAACTTAAAGTCCCCCTTTTCTAGCACATATTTTACAGGAAAAACATTAGCACTGGGTTTGCTTTGATATTAATTTGTTTTACATTTAATATCCGATAGGTACGTGTTGCCTTTCAGATATGGTATTTACCTTTTAGAGCACATTAGTATATACTGTAGGTATATTGCTACTTTCCTTCTCACAAAGTGGTTATTTAGCTTGTTTGTGCATAGTGATTTATGGTCACTGGCAACATGATAATGGTCATAATGGAATAATTTCTGTGGAATACATGATCATATAATCAGCTGTACACCCTACAACGGTAATAACACATAATGGCTCTTTGGAGGTTTTTGTAGGCTGAATGTCACTCTGCTTGCTGGAGATTAATAGTTCTACCAAGAGAATGAAACATTGAAGTGCTGCTGAGAACATCGTCTGTCGTTAGTCCAGGCATCTGTTGCTATGTGGATGCCCACAATAGATCTTTGACTTCCAGCCACCTTGCAATAAGACGAGTGTCCACAGTTGTCTACAGAGAAGTAATAAGTCTACATTTTAAAGGGTAGCATAGGGACAATTTTGTGAGAAAACACTAAACTTAGACAAGTTTAAAATTTACCATTTAAAAGAAAAGTATGTCCAAAGCATTTTGTAGGTCACAGGGGTGCCCTTTTGCTCTACTGTGACCCAGAGTCAGCTGACAGTGGACTATTGCCTACTGACAGGACAGAGCACCAGACTTTGGAAAGATCCCAACAATATTGCTGGGATCATCAGTAAATGAGCTTTAATACAAGACATCACTGACCTCTGTAGCCACATACGTTGTGGAGCAATTCATTCTTAAAGTTCACAGCAGAGGTTCCCCAAGCTCCTTTCCCAGCAGCTCACTTCAATCTGATTGCCCTTCAGAACTTCTCTGTTTACATTATGTGTGGAAGGCTGCTGAGTCACTGCTGGGAGGAGTAGCTAAGCTGATGGAAAGAGGGAGCAGGAGGGGCTGAGCTACTCAGATACTGCTGGGAGGGGGAGTAGGCTGAGCTAAGCTATTGAGTTACTTCTGGGAAGGAGGAGCTGACCTGCTGAGTCACTCTTGAGAGGGGAAGCAGTGTGAGCTGAGCTGTTGAGACACTGCTGGGATGGGAAGTAGGCTGAGCTAAGCCCCTGAGTTACTTCTGGGAAGGAGGAGCTGAGCTGCTGAGTCACTTTTGAGAAGGGAAGCAGGGTGAGATGAGCTGCTGAGACACTGCTGGGATGGGAAGTAGGCTGAGCTAAGCTATTGAGTTACTTCTGGGAAGGAAGAGCTGAGCTGCTGAGTCACTCTTGAGAGGGGAAGCAGAGTGAGATGAGCTGCTGAGATACTGCTGGGAGGGGGAGTAGGCTGAGCTAAGCCTGAGTTACTTCTGGGAAGGAGGAGCTGAGGTGTTGAGTCACTCTTGAGAGGGCAAGCAGGGTGAGCTGAGCTGCTGAGATACTGCTGGGAGGGGGAGTAGGCTGAGCTAAGCTCCTGAGTTACTTCTGGGAAGGAGGACCTGAGGTGTTGAGTCGCTCTTGAGAGGGGAAGCAGGGTGAGCTGAGCTGCTGAGATACTGCTGGGATGGGGAGTAGGCTGAGCTAAGCTCCTGAGTTACTTCTGGGAAGGAAGAGCTGAGCTGCTGAGTCACTCTTGAGAGGGGAAGCAGGGTGAGATGAGCTGCTGAGATACTGCTGGGAGGGGGAGTAGGCTGAGCTAAGCCTGAGTTACTTCTGGGAAGGAGGACCTGAGGTGTTGAGTCGCTCTTGAGAGGGGAAGCAGGGTGAGCTGAGCTGCTCAGATACTGCTGGGACGGGGAGTAGGCTGAGCTAATCTCCTGAGTTACTTCTGGGAAGGAGGAGCTGAGCTGCTGAGTCACTCTTGAGAGGGGAAGCAGGGTGAGGTGAGCTGAGCTTCTGTCTCACTGTTGGGATGGGAGCAGAGTAGCTGAGCTGATGAGTCACTGCTGACTTTCTTCATAATCTCTCTGTATTTGGTCATATAACATCATAGAGCAGGGGTCTCTAATCTTTCTAAACAATGGGCCAGCTTTTTGTCCTTCATACTTTAGGTGGGGGCTGGACTTGAGTAGAAATATTCCTGGCATCAGTGGGAGTAAACATCACCTCATTTGGTAATAGTGGGAGGAATAATGACCCACCATTGTTGTCATTGGGAGGAATAGTGCCCAATTATTGGTGCCAGTGGGAGAAAAGGTGCCCCATTGTTGGTGGCAATTTATAGAATAGTGTCTCATATCAGTGAAAGAAAATTGCCCCAAGGGCCGGATAAAGGCAAGCAAAGGGCCGAAATTTGGAGAGCACTTTCATAGAGCCTCCCCAAAGGAAGTTGACGATAGAAGACTTCTGTCTGTCAGGCATTGGGATCAGAGGTCTGAACAGGTAGCAGGTAGCTAAATAACACCCAGGAGCTGTCACCTTCTGCTAGTCCCGCTTTAATTGAGGTTTTCATGGAGACGTATCTTTGCTTAGGGCCACCAGTCCAACATATATAATTTGTACTGGCCTGGGGAGCAAGTCTTTCCCTGAAGGTGAGCCAAGCAACATATGAAGACTTCAGATGGATAAAAGGAAACCCTGCATTAGACATAGTGATATCAGTGAATTGTCAGTACCTGAACATGTGTGGACTACCAAGTACTTAGTGTCACACCTACACTGACCATATATTGATTAGTTCTTGGATAACTGAAGTCCCCTTGAATTATAATGTCTGCAGACTGAACCAAAATCCCAGACTGGTCACATATATATGTTCTCTCCTTCCCACCCTGTAGTCTCAGCCATTAGACGATTTGCCGCCAATCATTTGTTTAGGATATGCCTTTTGTCTGGACCACCCAATTACCTCTTCTTGGGGTTGATAAAGTGCTTGAGTTCTTCATGCTAAGACTGTTTTGTTAAGACCCATCAGATCAAATTTAGGTACTTTGCTTGCATCTGAAGATACTACAGAGCTGCATTAACTTGTGTGTTTTATCTGTCTTGAGCTACTGGAGAACCAGTTGACTTGTTGTGGTTAGGTGTATGTTGGCATGTTGGCAACTGGCTGTGGTATTATGAGTATGTAAATATGAACATAGGTTGCCAGCACACCATGGATACATGGCCAATAGTCCGAGAGTTTATTTAACGCGATTACAGCAAGCGTATGTGCAATTTTTTTAAAGCCATGCAGGACTTGTCTGTCCCTACATACATTGGGACCACGACTCAGTGGCTAAGTTCCTACATACAGTGGGATCAAGACAGGATGGCTACATTCCTAAATACAGTGGGACCAAGAGAGGGTGGCTAAGTTCCTACATACAACAGATCAAGAGAGGGTGGCTACGTTCCTACATACAGTGGGACCAAGAGAGGGTGGCTTTGTACCTACATACAGTGGACCAAGAGAGGGTGGCTACGTTCCTACATACACTGAGACCAAGACACAGTGGCTACATTCCTAAATACAGTGGGACCAAGAGAGGTTGGCTACATTGCAACATACAGTGGGACCAAGAGAGGGTGGCTTTGTTCCTACATACAGTGGACCAAGAGAGGGTGGCTTTGTTCCTAAATACAGTGAGACCAAGAGAGGTTGGCTATGTTCCTACATACACTGGGACCAAGACACAGTGGCTAAGTTCCTACATACAGTGGGACCAAGACAGAATGGCTACATTCCTAGCTACAGTGGGACCAAGAGAGGGTAGCTATGTTCCTACATACAGCGAGACCAAGAGAGGGTGGCTACGTTCCTACATACAGTGAGACCAAGAGAGTGTGGCTACGTTCCTACATACAGTGAGACCAAGAGAGGTTGGCTACGTTCCTACATACAGCAGACCAAGAGAGGGTGGCTACATTCCAACATACAGTGAGACCAAGAGAGGGTGGCTTTGTTCCTACATACAGTAAGACCAAGAGAGTGTGGCTACATTCCTACATACAGTGGGACCAAGAGAGGGTGGCTACGTTCCTACATACAGCGAGACCAAGAGAGGGTGGCTACGTTCCTACATACAGCGAGACCAAGAGAGGGTGACTACGTTCCTACATACAGTGAGACCAAGAGAGGGTGGCTACGTTCCTACATACAGCAGACCAAGAGAGGGTGGCTACATTCCAACATACAGTGGGACCAAGAGAGGGTGGCTTTGTTCCTACATACAGTGGGTCCAAGAGAGGGTGGCTACATTCCTACATACAGTGGACCAAGAGAGGGTGGCTTTGTTCCTACATACAGCAGACCAAGAGAGGGTGGCTACGTTCCTAAATACTATGAGACCAAGAGAGTGTGGCTACATTCCTACATACAGTGGGACCAAGAGAGGGTGGCTACGTTCCTACATACAGCGAGACAAAGAGAGGGTGACTACGTTCCTACATACAGTGAGACCACGAGAGGGTGGCTACGTTCCTACATACAGCAGACCAAGAGAGGGTGGCTACATTCCAACATACAGTGGGACCAAGAGTGGGTGGCTTTGTTCCTACATACAGTGGGTCCAAGAGAGGGTGGCTACATTCCTACATACAGTGGACCAAGAGAGGGTGGCTTTGTTCCTATATACAGTGGACCAAGAGAGGGTGGCTACGTTCCTAAATACAATGAGACCAAGAGAGGGTGGCTACGTTCCTACATACAGCAGACCAAGAGAGGGTGGCTACGTTCCGACATACAGTGGGACCAAGAGAGGGTGGCTTTGTTCCTACATACAGTGGACCAAGAGAGGGAGGCTTCCTACATACAGCGGACCAATAGAGGGTTGGCTACATTGCTGCATACAGTGGGATCAAGACAGGATGAGGTCCGATGTGGCCCCAAAACATTGCAACTGCATTGGCTGTGATCGCTTGAAATATACTCTTGGACTGTATCCATGATGTGTGGAGAACAAATGTTCTTATATAGATTGATACCAGTGAATGGTCTGGCAGTTGTTACAGCACCCACCTTACTTCAGGCCTGGCCCGGGAACTTCTGCAATGGGAATTTGTTGGGTGATTTTACATGTACAGTGAGGGTGCGATTTGAAGCGATGCATATGTATAGCTAATTTTTTTCTTTAATTGTGGGAAAAATTAGAACCCTTTTTAATGTTTTTGTAATATTACAAAGGGCTGATGGACCCTTGGGATGAAGGTTTGGTGAGGATATTCATTAATGGATTTAGTTGGCAGTTCCCCATCCATACAGGGGCCTTACAGGTAGGCCTTGTAAAAATCTTCAAAAGTGAGAAATGGTGGAAGTGCCAACCCACTAGTAAGTGCCCAAAATGGCCTTTCTTAGGCTGCTGTAATTCTCACTTGTATGATGAATGGACATTTATCATCACTAATATCACAGTAGTCCAGATTTTAGAACTACCACTGGTCGGCCCCAATGAAGTGAGACTTTTGAAACCCCCAAAATGCTTTGGCCTTTTAAATTTTTTACTGCTATGTCTAAAAGAAAACCATTATGATATTTCTATTGCTGTCTTTCTGTGTGTTTTGTCACAGCTCACTGGAGTAAATAGAACCTTAGGGTGGTCACCAGAACAAGAGTTGAGGGGAAAATCTTCTAATGGAGACACCTGTCCTGGTGACAACTGGCTAAAGCTGGACAGACATGTGGCAACCTTCTGGCAATTTTAACTACTTTTGATCAAGCTAGAATTGCATGAAATTAAGTGGTTTCGATGGGTCGCAAGGAAGTGGGATGGAAATTGCCTTGATTGATCCTGGCAGAAAAATCTGATCACTACTGACAAAATTGCTGAATTTTTTTTTCTAGTATTGAACAATTTAAAAAAAAAAATAACTTGTATTGAAGATTTCAGCAGTGCCCAGTTCAGTTGATTAAATTTAGGAGAGCAATTGAACTCATGGGTGGTATTTTTCAGGCAACCACTCTCAATCTTATGTACAATTCTTGGTTGATCGAAGGGTAGTTGAAGTTGTCCCAAAGCTGCAACCTATATGGCCAGTTTTAAAGAGGTGTGGTGCTCACCCCCTAAAGGGTCCGCTGAGTGGTCCCAAGGTTTGTTCCCAAGCTAGCGTATCTGCAGCCAGGCCCACAGTATCAGTCACTCTTCTGGCTCAATTAATGGTCTAGGGCAGGGTTGTCAAACTGGCGGCCCTCCAGCTGTTGCGAAACTAGTCCCATCATTCCTCTGCCCTTGGGAGTCATGCTTGTAACTGTCAGTTTTGTAATGCCTCATGGGACTTGTAGTTTGGCAACAGCTGGAGGGCCACCAGTTTGACACCCGTGGTCTAGGGGTATCTTTTTTCATGCTTTAGTATAACTTGAACTTGGGTGGGCTCCAGGGTAACTGTGGGATACTCCGGCAAGGCAAAGTAACAACGTGAAGGCACTTGTCACTTTCTCAAAGCTCTTTAGCATAGTAGTTGCAGCAGCAAATAATGGTTTGGCCTACACAGGGACACCATAAGGAATGTCCATCTTTAAGCACAGGTTGACACTGTTACCAGAGGGATAGCAGCAGCACACAGTAACTGGGATCTCACACACTGATCTGTACTCCCCAGATTCCCAAATAAATTGCTCGATCAGCTCCAGCAAAGTTCAGTAGTATAATAGCCTCCCCTAGTTAGCACAGTTGGGACCTTGAAGAGCAAATGCCCAGAAGGTTCTGAACTTCTCATCCTGGACAAGAATCCCTCTGCTCCAGGCCTCTAACTATTTATGCACTTTCCCAGCCACCTACTGGGCACCCTCCACCAGAGATTGGCTGGGACCACATAAATATTCAGGCTGTAGATTTGACTTTCCCATCCTACTATCTTTCCGAACTATCCAGAAGGCAGGGGGAAGCAGTCAAATCCACAACCTGTGAGACTCAAAGTAATCACAAGTTGTTACACTGCTTACAGAGGAGCTAAAGAACTAAATTTACCAAACCTAGCTAACACCTAACGGGGGGGTGCTACAGAGGAATTCTTCTCCCATTGGGGAGATTTTCTCACATTTACATACACTTTAAGGATAAGGCATCTTACAATAGGGGTTGAGTCATCTGGTACCAGTAATATCGATCCCTTTACTGTAATAGCAACTTTGGGAATTCCAGGAAAACTCCGGACACGAACTTGAGGAAAACAAGCTTTTTATTTACCAGCTGGGACATAGCCAGACACGTGTCTGCAAGCTAAGTACCTTGAAAAGCATCCTACATGGTATATATATCAACAATTACGTCACAATGCATATATTTCCTCTTTACTTCTTTTGTACCTTTTAGAATACATTCTGAGCAGTTCAGGATATAGCCTTTGTGGTTTCACATTTAGATAAAATATCACCAACTGAAAGTTAGGGTGTCAGCTGCTAGACTGTTCCACAGGAAATTAGGGGGAGGAAGTGAGCTGATGACCTGTTTCTGCAAACAGATGCTTTTAGAAATGTTAACGCTTAAAGGGGAACTCTGCAATATTTGGGTGCTGCCACATTACCACACCAGGTGATATGAATTCCTGTAAAAAAAATCCTGGTCCTATATTTTTTTGGAGATGTGAAATATCTAGGCCTGAAGTTAACCATACAAAAAAAATGTAGTCCAATTTGCACCTACCTTAGATGCTGGCCCCTGCCCCGCTCACCTAGGGACTAGCGGTGGCCTTCAATCTTCAAATCTTGTCAAAATGTTCTTCTGTACAGTGAAGAGCACATTCTCAGGGGATTTGGGAACCTCAGTCTTGCCAGGAGACTGTTGTAAGACCTAAAAGCATGCAAGCAGTGGTGTTATTGAAGATACAGCAACATGGCTGCTATTGGGTTTGCAGTTGGAAATGGGCCTACTTGAGAAGTAATTGCGAAAATTAAACATAAAAAATGTATCTCAAGTAAACATAATGCAAATCCATGACTGTATCATTATAGGTTGGAAAGATTGTGGCTGATGACAACCCCAATCTGTGAAGATTCCACTCTAGAATAGCTGACTTTAGATGCACAGGACTAATCATTGGGGCCATAGGGTTGCTTATTGCCCTTGCTTTCCCGCTTTCCAATCTAGGAGTAAATACAGTACTATGCAAATGTTTTAGGCAGGTGTGAAGAAATGCTGTAAAGTAAGAATTGAAATATATATTTTAATTGTTTATTTTTATCAATTTACAAAATGCAAAGTGAACGAACACTAGAAAAATCTAAATCAAATCAATATTTGGTGTGACCACCCTTTGGCTTCAAACCAGCGTCAATTCAATTCATCAAGCTCTTTTGAAGAAGCACAAAGGAACGATGTTGAGGGCGTTGACACTGTGGTTGGCCAAGGAAACTTCATGCAGCTTACTTCCCTTCGACATCGGAAGATGCCCAGAAATGCCATCAGTACAGAACTGGCAGAAACTAGTGGGACCCAGACAGGGGCGGACTGACAACTCATGGGGCCCCCGGGCAATAGGGGATTATGGGGCCCCTGTGCCCTTGCCCAAACTCAAAAAAGCCTATGAAAAAGGTACCAGGGGCATCTCATGGGGCCTGCTACTGACCCCGGGCCCTCGGGCAGTTTCCAAATGGTCAGTTTGCCGCTGGACCCAGATTCACCCATCTACTGTCTGGAGAAATTTGGCCCGAAGTGGTCTTCATGGAAGAATTGCAGCCAAACAGCCATACCTTCAATGTTCAAAGTGACTCAACTATGCAGGAAAATATAGGAACTGGGGTGCACAAAAATGGCAGCACGTATTCAGGACTGATGAGTCCAAATGAGAAATATTTGGCTGTAGCAGGAGGCAGTTTGTTGGTGAAGGGCTGGAGAGCGTTACAATGAGTGTCTGCAGGCAACAATGAAGCATGGCGGAGGTTCCTTGCAAGTTTGGGGCTGCATTTCTGCTAATGGAGTTGGAGATTCGGTCAGGATCGATGGTGTCCTCAATGCTGGGGAATATAGGCAGATACTTATCCATCATGCCATGCCATCAGGAAGGCGTGTGATTGGCCCCAAAACAACCACCCCAAACATACAGCCAATATCATTAAGAACTATCTTTAATGTGAAGAAGAACAAGGAGTCCTGGAAGTGCTGGTTTGGCTTCCACAGAGCCCTGATCTCACCATCATGGACTCTGTCTGGAATTACATGAAGATGCAGAAGGATTTGAGGCAGCCGCAGGGGCGGACTGACAACTCATGGGGCTCCTGGGCAATAGGGGATCATGGGGCCCCTGTGTCCTTGCCCAAACTCAAAAAAGCCTATGAAAAAGGTACCAGGGGCATCTCATGGGGCCCCCTACTGACCCCGGGCCCTCGGGCAGTGCCCGAGTTTCCAAATGGTCAGTCCGCCCCTGGGCAGCCGACATCCACAGAAGATTTGTGGTTAGTTCTCTAAGGTGTTTGGAACAACCTACCTGCCGAGTTCCTTTCAAACACTGTGTGCAAGTCTACCTAGAAGAATTGATGCTGTTTGACGGCAAAGGGTAGTCACGCCAAATCTTGATTTGATTTGGATTTCTCTTTTGTTCATTTACTTTCCATATTGTTAGTTGATACAAGGAAACTATGAACACTTTTATTTCTGAAAGCATTCTTCATTTTTTTTCACAACTGCCTGTAACTTTTGCACAGTACTGTATTTTGCCTTCAGAGCTTTTGGTCTCCAGGGGCGGACTGACCATTTGGAAACTCAGGCACTCCCTGAGAGCCCGGGGTCAATAGGGGCCCCATGAGATGCCCCTGGTACCTTTTTCATAGGCTTTTTTGAGTTTGGGCAAGGACACAGGGGCCCCATGATCCCCTATTGCCCAGGGGCCCCATGAGTTGTCAGTCTGCCCCTGTCCTGGACCATAAACCGAAATGAACCTGAGGCTGTAAAAAATATCGCAGTATCTTCTCAACTAAAAACTGATAGGAAAGCTGAGGTTTATAGCAAAAGCCAGTTTAGGGGCCATTAGCACCTGCCTGCACATTAAAGTGGTTTAGTGTGTGGGCAGCACTCTGGTTTGGGCAGCAATCATGGCAGCAGGGGCTGGTGAGATGTATGTTTAACTGCCTCACATGGCTCCCTTTTTTGGGAAACTTCATTGGAAGTGTACAATGTGCCACTTCATGCATGTCACTGCGGAGAAACACAGTACATTGCGCTCACTGTGTGCTGCCACACAGAATAAAAATATATTTGAAATATATTTTAAAAATATTCTTCCCAAATATATTGACATATATTCGAAACACTACAATTTTGGCCGTATTCAATATATTTAAAAATATATTTCAATAAATATATATATATATACTGTATGTTGAAATATGTTTTTATTACAAAATATTAAAAAAATATTTTTAAAAATACATTTTCAAATATATCGTGTCTTTAACCCCTCGCCTACAGGGCACTTCTACCCCCTTCCTGCCTACAGGACACTTCTACCCCCTTCCTGCCTACAGGACACTTCTACCCCCTTCCTGCCTACAGGGCACTTCTACCCCCTTCCTGCCTACAGGACACTTCTACCCCCTTCCTGCCTACAGGACACTTCTACCCCCTTCCTGCCTACAGGACACTTCTACCCCCTTCCTGCCTACAGGGCACTTCTACCCCCTTCCTGCCTACAGGACACTTCTACCCCCTTCCTGCCTACAGGGCACTTCTACCCCCTTCCTGCCTACAGGACACTTCTACCCCCTTCCTGCCTACAAGGCACTTCTACCCCCTTCCTGCCTACAGGACACTTCTACCCCCTTCCTGTCTACAGGACACTTCTACCCCCTTCCTGCCTACAGGGCACTTCTACCCCCTTCCTGCCTACAGGACACTTCTACCCCCTTCCTGCCTACAGGGCACTTCTACCCCCTTCCTGTCCAGGCCAATTTCCAGCTTTCAGTGCTGTCACACTTTGAATGACAATGAATTGCGCGGTCATGCAACACTGTACCCATGTGACAATTTGTATCATTTTTTTGTGACAGATAGAGCTTTATTTTGGTAATATTTAATCACCTCTGGGGTTTTTTTTTCTTAAACAAACCAAAAACCACTGAAAATTTTGAAAAAAAAAATGTTTTTTCTTAGTTTTTGTTATAAAATTTTGTAAATAAGTGATTTTTCTCCTTCACTGATGTGCGCTAATGAGGCTGCAGTGATGGGCACTGATTGGCTGCACTGATGGACACTGATAGGTGGCACTGGTAGGTGGCACTGATGGGCATTGACAGGCATCACTGATGTATACACAAATATATTGTGTCTTTAAAAATACATTTAATCTACTTTTTTGGAATGCATTTACAAATATATGTAAAAATATATGTTATATATATATTTTGTAATATATAAAAAACGCATTTCAACATGCAGTATATATATATATATATATGTATTGGAATACATTTCTAAATATATTGAATACAGCCAAAATTGTAGCATATATTTAAAAATATATTTCAATACATATATATATATATATTGCATGTTGAAATGCGTTTTTTATATATAAAAAAAATATGAAAAATATTTAAAAAAAAAATGTTTTTAAATATATTCTTCAGACTTTTTTTTAACATATAAAAAAGTAACATATATTTGTAAATGCATTCCAAAAATGTAGAGTAAATGTATTTTTAAAGACACAATATATTTGAAAATGTATTTTTAAAAATATTTTTCATATATTTTGTAATAAAAATGCATTTCAACATACAGTATATATATATACAGTGGGGATCGAAAGTTTGGGCACCCCAGCTAAAAATTTGTATTAATGTGCATAAAGAAGCCAAGGAAAGATGGAAAAATCTCCAAAAGGCATCAAATTACAGATTAGACATTCTTATAATATGTCAACAAAAGTTAGATTTTATTTCCATCATTTACACTTTCAAAATGACAGAAAACAAAAAAATGGCGTCTGCAAAAGTTTGGGCCCCCTGCAGAATTTATAGCATGCACTGCCCCCTTTGCAAAGCTGAGACCTGCCAGTGTCATAGGTTGTTCTCAATCATCGTCTGGGCAGACCAGGTGATGTCAATCTCAAAGGTTTTAAATGCCCAGACTCATCTGACCTTGCCCCAACAATCAGCACCATGGGTTCTTCTAAGCAGTTGTCTAGAAAACTGAAACTGAAAATAGTTGACGCTCACAAAGCTGGAGAAGGCTATAAGAAGATAGCAAAGCGTTTTCAGATGTCAATATCCTCTGTTCGGAATGTAATTAAGAAATGGCAGTCATCAGGAACAGTGGAAGTTAAAGCAAGATCTGGAAGACCAAGAAAAATATCAGACAGAACAGCTCGCAGGATTGTGAGAAAAACAATTCAAAACCCATGTTTGACTGCACGATCCCTCCAGAAAGATCTGGCAGACACTGGTGTTGTGGTACACTATTCCACTATAAAGAGATACTTGTACAAATATGGTCTTCATGTAAGAGTCATCAGAAGAAAACCTCTTCTACGTCCTCACCACAAAAATCATCGTTTGAACTTTGCAAATGAACATATAGACAAGCCTGATGCATTTTGGAAACAAGTTCTGTGGACCGATGAGGTTAAAATTGAACTTTTTGGCTGGAATGAGCAAAGGTACGTTTGGAGAAGAAGGGGCACAGAATTTAATGAGAAGAACCTCTGTCCAACTGTTAAGCATGGGGTTGGATCAATCATGCTTTGGGGTTGTGTTGCAGCCAGTGGCACAGGGAACATCTCACGAGTAGAAGGAAAAATGGATTCAATAAAATTTCAGCAAATTTTGGATGGTAACTTGATGCCATCTGTGAAAAAGCTGAAGTTAAAGAGAGGATGGCTTCTACAAATGGATAATGATCCTAAACACACCTCAAAATCCACGGGGGATTACATCAAGAGGCGTAAACTGAAGGTTTTGCCATGGCCTTCACAATCTCCTGACCTCAACATAATTGAAAATCTATGGATAGACCTTAAAAGAGCAGTGCGTGACAGACAGCCCAGAAATCTCAAAGAACTGGAAGACTTTTGTAAGGAAGAATGGGCAAAGATACCTCAAACAAGAATTGAAAGACTCTTGGCTGGCTACAAAAAGCATTTACAAGCTGTGATACTTGCCAAAGGGGGCAGTACAAGATATTAACTCTGCAGGGTGCCCAAACTTTTGCAGACGGCATTTTTTTGTTTTCTGTTATTTTGAAAGTGTAAATGATGGAAATAAAATCTAACTTTTGTTGACATATTAGAAGAATGTCTAATCTGTAATTTGATGCCTTTTGGAGATTTTTCCATCTTTCCTTGGCTTCTTTATGCACATTAATACACATTTTTAGCTGGGGTGCCCAAACTTTCCATCCCCACTGTATATATATATATATATTTTTTTTTTATTATTTTTTTTTTATTCATTTAAATATATTTTGAAATATATTGAATATGGCCAAAATTGTAGTATGTCAATATATTTGGGATGAATATTTTTAAAATAAATTTAAAATATAGTTTTCCTCCATGTGGGGTGACATGCGGTGCTATCCAGTGAGGTTTGAAACTATGCAGCATGTCTGCATTTTATTGGACCTTCAGGCTGCATTGTAGGGAGAATGGGGGAGCATAGAAAACAATTGTTTTCTATCTGCCTTGGTGGTGACTGGCATTCTTCTAGTGTGGAAAAACGGCAGTCACTGCTCTAGTGTGAATGGGCCCTTAAAGTGGTTGCATGAAGGTAAAAAAACTTCTGCGTGCTGCTCCCCCCACAAACTCTCCCTTAGACTCACCTGAGCACCCTCTCAATCCAGTGCTGTACACGAGAACTGTCCTGGGCAGGGACGGACTGACAACTCATGGGGCCCCCGGGCAATAGGGGATCATGGGGCCCCTGTGTCCTTGCCCAAACTCAAATAAGCCTATGAAAAAGGTACCAGGGGCATCTCATGGGGCCCCCTACTGACCCCGGGCCCTCGGGTAGTGCCCGAGTTTCCAAATGGTCAGTCCGCCCCTGGTCCTGGGTCTCTCTTCACATTGGCTGGGACACAGCAGCAGGAGCCATTGGATCCCACTGCTGTCAATCACAGCCAGTGAGGAGAGAGCGGAGGGCAGGGCTGATCTTCTGCTTTGTGTGTTACGGATGCATAGAGCGGGGCCCGGAAGCGAGCACGCACCAGTGCCCCCATGGCAAGTGACTTGCTATTAGAGGCACTGGTCAAGGGGGAGGGCAGGGGACCCAAGAAGAGGCAGATCGGGGCCGCTCTGTGCAGAACCATTAAACAGAGCAGGTAAGTATAACATGTTTGTTATTTAAAACAAAAATGAACCTTTAATATCACTTTAAGGCAAAGTTAAAAAAAAAACCATGTAAAACGTGCAATACATGTCCATTCCCCCATGTTTTATCCCTTTAAACACAATAAAAGTACAGAAAAAAAACTGATGATGTGCCGGAAATATAGAATGCTCCTACCTTCTTCTTTGACATCTTCCAGAATCGTGGAAAAATGTTCTCCTGCGCAGTATAGAACACACACTTATAAGATTTGAGAACCTCACCTTTGCCATGAGGCTGTGGTAGGGCCAAAGTGAGAGAACTGAAGCCAAAGTCTAAGCAGTGGCATAAATAGAACCAGAGAAGTCTACAAGAGTGCTACAGGGCCTGGGGTTGGAGCTGGTGCCCCACTCATGAGATGTTTGAGGAACATTACACAGAGCATGTGAAGGTCCAGATTCAGGACTCCGATTGTAAAGTTGACTACAACCTTGACCTCCAGTGTAGAAGAGTTGACATCAGAAGCATAGAAGGAATGATTGGGATCTCTGTTGCTAATCACAGTTCTCACTTGATCCACTTGGAAGTGAATTTTTTTGCTTTGACAGTTTCTGGTCATCCTGGTCACCATTCCAAAATGAGGCTGTAAAAAAAGATCCCAGTGTCTTCTCAGCTAAAAACGGGTAAAACGGTTAGGGTCTGTAGCACTTAAAAAAAACCAAAACCATAATTTAAAGAAGTTTATAATAATGACATATTTATAACATTCAAAATGTTGCTAAGGTGCCATATAAATTATAACTAGGGCCCTGGGTCTAAGGTAAGTATTTATTTTCTACTAAATTTGCTTTTTTGTAACATTTTTACATGGCATGGGGGTATGAAGTCGCAGTACCTTGGATTTTGTTGGTGTAAGATCCACATTAACATAGTCAACATTCAGTGAATTCTTGACCAAATAATTACTCCTGTCTCCTCTCTTTGTGCAGTCATGTGATGTGGACGGGTGCTATGGAATGTGGTCAGCTGACCCCTCAATCTATACGTCAAGTCACCATTTCTCGTCAACCAGGAGTTGGCTTTGGATTTGTTGCTGGCAGTGCAGGACCCGTTGTTGTACGATCTGTCATTGCAGGTGAAACTAAAAGATCAATTCATTATTTAATCATTTCAGTCTATTCCATCGCAAATAATAATCTATTGCAGTAACATCTGACACTTGCTACGTAATCATCTAACATGCAAGTTCAGAGCATTGTATATATCCCTCCAGACCAGAACTACTCTTTGGAATGTAAAGAACATCTATAGCATTGTATGTTTTACTATGCAAACCCATGCATTTCTGAATTTTTTGTGGCAAACAAGTTCTAGACGCATATCCATTGAGTTCAACCGAAAAAAAAAATAAGTAAAAAGTAGCATCGTCAGAACTCCTGACCTGCAGCTGATCCAGAGGAAAGCTAAACTCTTACAAGGCATGGCCCAGTTGGCATGGTCCAAATTCTTCCCTCATTCCCAAATGCAATTGCATAACATTCTACAGTTATTGCTTATAGGTGAAGCTTAAAAAATTTGAATATGGTGCAAAAGTTCATTTATTTCAGTGCAGCAACTTAAAAGGTGAAGCTAATATATGAGATAGACTCATTACATGCAAAGCAAGATAGTTCAAGCCGTGATTTGTCATCATTGTGATGATTATGGCTTACAGCTCATGAAAACCCCAAATCCACAATCTCAGAAAATGAGAATATTGTGAAAAGGTGGAAAAAGGTCCCACTCTAATCAGGTAATTAGGCCATAACACCTGCGAAGGGTTCCTGAGCCTTTAAATGGTCTCTCAGTCTGGTTCAGTAGGAATCACAATCATGGGAAAGACTGCTGACCTGACAGTTGTGCAGAAAACCATCATTGACACCCTCCATAAGGAGGGAAAGCCTGAAAAGGTAATTGCAAAAGAAGTTGGATGTTCCCAAAGTGCTGTATCAAAGCACATTAATAGAAAGTTATGTGGAAGGGAAAAGTGTGGAAGAAAAAGGTGCACAAGCAGCAGGGATGACTACAGCCTGGAGAGGATTGTCAGGAAAAGGCCATTCGAAAGTGTTGGAGACTTTCACAAGGAGTGAACTGAGGCTGGAGTCAGTGCATCAAGAGCCACCACACACACACACGGATCCTGGACATGGGCTTCAAATGTCGTATTCCTCTTGTCACGCCGCTACTGAACAACAAACAACGTCAGAAGCGTCTTACCTGGGCTAAAGAAAAACAGACCTGGTCTGTTGCTCAGTGGTCCAAAGTCCTCTTTTCTGATGAGAGCAACTTTTGCATCTCATTTGGAAACCAAGGACCCCGAGTATGGAGGAAGAATGGAGAGGCACAAGGACCCCGAGTATGGAGGAAGAATGGAGAGGCCCAAGGACCCAGAGTATGGAGGAAGAATGGAGAGGCCCAAGGACCCCAAGTATGGAGGAAGAATGGAGAGGCCCAAGGACCCAGAGTATGGAGGAAGAATGGAGAGGCCCAAGGACCCTGAGTATGGAGGAAGAATGGAGAGGCCCAAGGACCCCAAGTATGGAGGAATAATGGAGAGGCCCAAGGACCCCGAGTATGGAGGAAGAATGGAGAGGCACACACTGCAAGATGCTTGAAGTCCAGTGTGAAGTTTCCACAGTCTGTGTTGATTTGGGGAGCCATGTCATCTGCTGGTGTTGGCCCACTATGTTTCATTAAATCCAGGGTCAACGCAGCCATCTACCAGGAGATTTTGGAGCACTTCATGCTTCCTTCCGCAGTCGAGCTTTATGGGGATGCTGACTTCATTTTCCAGCAAGAATTGGCACCTGCCCACACTGCCAAAAGCACCAAAACCTGGTTCAATGACCGTGGGATTACTGTGCTTGATTGGCCAACAAACTCGCCTGACCTGAACCCCATAGAGAATCTATGGGGCATTGCCAAGAGAAAGATGAGAGACATGAGACCGAACAATGCAGAAGAGCTGAAGGCCGCTATTGAAGCATCCTGGTCTTCCATAACACCTCAGCAGTGCCACAGGCTGATAGCTTCCATGCCACGCCGCATTGAGGCAGTAATTGCTGCAAAAGGGGCCCAAACCAAGTACTGAGTACATATGCATGCTTCTACTTTTCAGAGGTCCGATATTGTTCTATGTACAATCCTTGTATTGATTGCATGTAATATTCTCATTTTCTGAGATTGTAGATTTGGGGTTTTCTTGAGCTGTAAGCCATAATCATCACAATGATGACAAATCACGGCTTGAACTATCTTGCTTTGCATGTAATGAGTCTATCTCATATATTAGTTTCACCTTTTAAGTTGCTGCACTGAAATAAATGAACTTTTGCACCATATTCTCATTTTTCGAGTTTTATTTGTATAACTATTAAAATCCGGTTATGCTTTGCTAAGTGTTCATAAGGTCACCTTGATGGGTAGGTGATGATACCTCATCCCTTCACATAGTGGAAACCAAGTATAGAAGAAAAATGGGACTTTCTTGGTGTCATCCAAAACCAAGAGCACACAATATTCAATAAAATTTATATTTATTATGAATATGGTTCAATTTTCTTAATAAAATAGTGTACCCCAACATTGTTACACTGTTACTGTCCTTTCAGGACTTGCTTTGCCATTAAACTGTCATACAGTAAATATTGTCCTGGCTATAATTGATGTGTCCAATATCTACACTTTGAGTCCAGTGGACACTTTTATTGATGTGTCTTCGATGCATGTGACCAAGATCTTTCCTTCAAGTTCATTGGACTCTATGATTGATGTTCCCAAGACCCTTAGATTGATGTAACCAAGATCTTTACATCGACTCCATTGGACTCTTTGATTGATGTGTCCAAGATCATTACTTTGAGTCCATTGAACTCCATGATTGATGTGTCCAAGACCCTTAGATTAATGTAACCAAGATCTTTACTTCAAGTCCATTGGACTCTTTGATTGATGTGTCCAATATCTTAATTTTGAGTCCATTGGACTCTTTGATTGATGCATCCTAGATGTTTACTTTGAGTCTATTGGGCACTTTGAAAGATGTGTCAACGATCTTCAGTTTGAGTCCACTGGACAATTTGAGTGATGTGTCTTTGATTGATGATCATTTAGATCAAATTGAACCTTTCCTTGAGGCATTCTGTTGAGTTGGTCAGACCTAGCTTTTGTGGAAGTCTATTTCAAATTTTCAGAGTTCATACATTTCCCTATGCGACAGTTAAACTTAATTTCCTCCACATGCAAAGAGACACTCCTTCTCTAAAATGAATTACATTAAGCCAGTTCTGTAGTGTCCAAGGGTAGACAGCTCATGCTATAATGTGCAAACATGAACAGTATGTGGAGGACTTATCTGTGTGTTTGCTCTCCTCCAAAGCCAACAGCTAAGAGTTGTCCCGTGCTGTTCTCCATCTTCTTTCAGGTTTGGCTTCCCTACTCTTTGGCCATTGGCGAGCCACTGATGATGCAACTCCTGCCCACGTGCACTGGAGTTACACTGTTCCTCATCCAACTCCACCGTCTGCATCTTACAGAATAGGCTAGGAGTGCACACTGTACCATACACGTTCTGCAAGTCGTGTACACTAGAAAAGAAAATGCTAGGAACAAAAGGAAAGGGGTTTTTTTTTCGCTGCAGAGAAATGGAAATTCTGTTCCATAAGAAAAAAAAAAATTTTAAAGAGTGTTCACTAAAACAAAAAATCCCCCAGCTACCTCCCTATCATCGCCAATACGACTTGTTGTGTCTTTATCCCCTAGAGGTCCATATTTACCTTGTCCAATTGGAAGGGTCATGTTGCTTTGCAGGTCCGGGAAATCCTTAGAGTCAGTGTTCACTCTAATTAAAAAATTTCCCCATCTGCCTCAATATGCCTAGCTGCATCTACCCACCTCCCCCCAAAGGTCTGTACTTACCTCGTCCCAGCAGCCCAGATGGCAAAAGTCTAGTGCCAAGCCACCTGTTCATTAATGTCCCATTGACATGGGCAGCACAGTGACTTAGTGGTCTGGCTTGCACGACAGGGGTCCTTGTTTCAAATTGCCACCAGGACACGGACTGCATGGAATTTGTATGTTCTCTGTGTGGGTTTCCTCCTACACTCTGAAGTCCTATGTCACACTCAGTCAGAATGCCCAAGATAGTTGCCTCACCTAGTGTTAAGTGGTATGAGTCCCCAGGGGGGATAGAAATAATAAATTAGAATTTAATGGGACATTCAAGTTTATGGGACCTTAGTATGTCAGTAGCCTGGCACTTGTTTTTTGCTGCAGCTATTGGACAAGGTAGACACGGACCTCCAGGATGGAGGTGGCTGATAAATGCAGCTAGTGGTATTTAGCCAGATACGGAGGAGCCATTTATTTCTTTAGTGAACGTGCACTTAAAGAAGCTCCAGACCCACAAAGCTAAACAAGATGTAACATCACACCTACCCCTTGTCTAATCTGTTGAAAGATCACAGATATGATTATATACATTTCCACCCTTGGAAAGTTTTCTGATATGAGGCCTCATATGAGGTTTCTGGATCCTGGGAGTAGCCTTCCAGTTGCGCATAGCAATAGGTAACCCTGACAAAGTTCATTGATGGTTTCATCTCACTGTAACCAGACTAACCTTGCAAACAGGCTTGGCCGCTCCAGCATACACCTCCAGGCAGAACACAGGCAAATAAACGCAAAGTATTTCCTATCCATATTTAAAATTTTTTTGCACATTTTGATGGCACGCAACAACATTGCCTTCTGCCCTCCCTAGTTAAAATCTTATGCTTTTTCCTGCATCTTTATAATAGAGCAATACATGTTTTTTGTGTTTTGTTTTTTTTTGCTTTAATTGGTTGTCTGTCTTAGAAAATCCATTTCTGATATATTGCTACCTGTTTTTTGATGTCAAATGTGCTGCATTCTTTATGTTATTTCTATATGTATAAATAAGACACATTTAATGTGATCAGTACAGAGCTCTCAGGGGAATACTAGGATGGGGGAGGCATATACCCCTTGGGCAAAGTTATATAATATATGTTGAGTTGTTGGCCCTGAGGGAAAGTACCCCCGCCCCCATCCTTTCAGGACTTGCTTTGCCATTAACACTGGCATACGGTAAATATTGTCCTGGCTATGATTGATGTGTCCAATATCTACACTTTGAGTCCAATGGACACTTTTGTTGATGTGTCTTCGATGCATGTGACCAAGATCTTTACTTCAAGTTCATTGGACTCTATGATTGATGTGCCCAAGACCATTAGATTGATGTAACCAAGATTTTTACTTCGAGTCCATTGGACTCTTTGATGTGTTCAAGATCTTTACTTTGAGTCCATTGAACTCCATGATTGTTGTGTCCAAGACCCTTAGATTGATGTGACCAAGATCTTTACTTCGAGTCCATTGGACTCTTTGATTGATGTGTCCAATATCTTAATTTTGAGTCCATTGGACTCTTTGATTGATGCATCCTAGATGTTTATTTTGAGTCCATTGGGCACTTTGAAAGATGTGTCAAAGATCTTCAGTTTGGGTCCACTAGACAATCTGATTGATGTGTCTTTGATTGATGTGTCCAAGATCCCCATTTTGAGTCCATTGGACACTTTGATTGACGTGTCGATAAGCTTCGTCTTGAGTCCATTGGATACTTTGGGGGAGATTTCAGGTGTTGTCGTCAAAGTTCAATTGAACAAGTTGAAGTTAGAAGCTAATTGGCTTACCATGCACAGCTGCACCAGATTTCAAGTGCTCAATTTTTAGCAAATCTCCCCCTTTGATTCATGTGTCTTTAATTTATGAGTCCAATATCTTCAATATCTTCACTTTCAGTCCATTGGACACTTTGATTCATGTGTCCAAGATCTTCCCTTTGAGTCCTTTGAGCACACTGATTGATGTGTCTTTAATTTATGAGTCCAATATCTTCACTTTAAGTCCATTGGACACTTTGATTGATGTGTCCAAGTTCTTCACTTTGAGTCCATTGAGCACATTGATTGATGTGCCCAAGATCTTCACTTTGAGTCCATTGGATACTTTGATTTGTCCAAGATCTTTACCCTTCAATCCATCGGATACTTTGTTGGGGGTGTCTTTAATTGACATGTCTAAGATCTTCTCTTTGAGTCCATTGAACTTTTTGAATGATGTGTCTTTGGTGTGTTCAAGATCTTTACTGTGAGTCCATTGGGCAAATTGATGTTTCCAAGAGCTTTACGTTAAGTCCTTTAGACACTAAGCACTAAAGCCCTAATGAAGGGGAATTCTTTGGGCCCCTGAAGTGTGTTGGCTGCCTTTTTCTTTTTGGTCATTTGGAGAATCAAATAAAACCTCTGAATTCTGAGAAACATTTGTTTGGTGCTCCCTCCTGCTTAGTTATACATAGATTATTTAATTCAGGTGGCCTCTGCCCCTCGGGAGAGGCCCGCATTTGTGGTGAGAGGCTGAACTTAAGTCTTTAAGATAAGCTAAGTATGTCTATTTGCATCGGTTGGAGATTCATGCGAGTGTCTTGCCCAGGGGCGGACTGACAACTCATGGGGCCCCCGGGCAATAGGGGATCATGGGGTCCCTGTGTCCTTGCCCAAACTCAAAAAAGCCTATGAAAAAGGTACCAGGGGCATCTCATGTGGCCCCCTACTGACCCCAGGCCCTCGGGCAGTTCCCGAGTTTCCAAATGATCAGTCCGCCCCTGATCTTGCCCCTACCTCTCCTTAAAGAGCAAGGTTTGCAGTCAATGACAGATGATGGATGTTATATAGCTATTTTTTCCCTACTCAGACTAGTGGAATACTGGAAGGATAAAAAATCATGAGATGTGCTGTGTTCCTTTGTTAAAGGAAGCCAAATGATTAGAATTATTTGTGATGATGAATTTGGGAATTTATATATTTTTTAGCTGAATCCATACCGTTTCATAGAGCAGCTGTCACCTGATTTAGTGTATAGAGTACTGAGGTACGACAAACTAGGTTCTTTGAACTGAACTTTTGCCCATACTATAAACAGTAAGGTATTTATACATTCTTAACAAGCAGTAAAAGAGCTTTAAAACAAACCCTCACTGAAGCTGCAGTTACTGTGGAATAATTCATCCTCAAAACATAAAGCCTGGCAGGCTGCCAAGTCCTAGCTTCCAGATATAAAAAAAGCCTGCATTCATACCTGAGCAAAGCGCATTCTTGGTGGTTTTCAAGGGTTTTTTTCAGAGATTTTAGTGATGTTTTACAGGCGTTACAAAAGCGTTTTTGCATGTTTAATAAAGCGGAGGTCCAGTCAGAATTAAAAAAAAATAAAAGTCAACAGCTACAAAAACTGTAAATGCTGACTTTTAAAAAACGGACACTCACCTGTCCCTCGATCCCGCTGTGTCCTCACACCGGCCAGGTTGACCGACCGTCCTGTCTCCTCGACGCCAGCATTTCAACGTGGGCACTCGGCTGAGACCGCTTGCGGCTTCACAGCCGGGTGCCCACTGCGCATGCGTGAGTGGCGTGCATGCTTTGTGAATGGTCCCGTAGTCTTCTGGGACCTGCTACAGGGAGGGAAGAATCACCTAGGCGATCGCAGCGGAAGTGGGAGCAGGTACCTGTCAAATTTGGGTACCCGCTCCCCAAAGGTGCCAATCCTTAACGAGGGGTAGTGGACAAAGCCTTAAAGCGGAACTTCCCCTTTTGGGCGGAGCTCCACTTTAAGGTTCAAAAGTCTATTTCCTGGGCTAGGCATGGAGAGGTGAGCAGTTCTATATAAGAAGAGAAGTTCCCCAAGTACAACAACGTGTGTACTGCATCCCATTAAAGTCTATGAAACCAAAAAAATCATGTACTTCTCTGAGCGTAGGGCATAGAGCATATGGCAATTAGTGTACAAGTGTGTACAGGGGCAAATAGATGGAATAAAATTTTGCATGTTGAGCGTAGACAGGTATGGGGAAATGAGCAGAACACTCAAGTGTAAATGGAGGATGAGGGGAGAGCAGCTGCAAGCTCAGTGCCTCTGTTTTAAGATTTGAGGATGAATTTTTCCCCAGTGGCTGCAGCTACAGAGGTCAACAATGACCACCAATCACTGTACTACCGCAGCACACTTTTAAGCAGAACTCTAGTTGAATTTTTTTTTTAAATGTTATTGACATTTATGGTAGAAGCCACTTTGTATGTCTATTTTGCCATAAACCTCTTCTCCTGCCTGCTAGAATTTTTTAAACAATTTTACACTATAAGATGCCAAAGAGTAAGAACCTGGAAAAAGTAGGTGTTACGTAATTCTGGCCAGTCCATCGAGGCAGCCAAAGACTCCTCAACCTTGAGCAAGATGGGGAATGATGGTGTGTCTTGATGGAGTGAACAGACGTTGCAAGGTCAGTGTGCCTTAATGTGCAAATATGTTGTGCGTCCTTGCATATTATGACGAAAGCTCCTAAGGCTCCTGAGGCCATAAAATAATGAGTTTCATTTTAAATTCAGTCAACAAAGCTTTAACACAAGGATAAGGATCTTTATTTTAGGGACAGGGGTGGACTGACAACTCATGGGTCCCCCGGGCAATAAGGGATCATGGGGCCCCTGTTTCCTTGCCCAAACTCAAAAAAGCCTATGAAAAAGGTACCAGGGGCATCTCATGGGGCCCCCTACTGACCCTGGGCCCTCGGGCAGTGCCCGAGTTTCCAAATGGTCAGTCCGCCCCTGTTTAGGGATATGCCCCCTATTTTCAAATCTCATTGGACTTAGCTCAGAAACAATTGAGTGCTGTCTCAATTGGACTTAACTTTCTGAATTGAGCCCATAGGAAACTACCCTTTTACAGGAGTAGTTGTCAACTATAGAAGCATAAAGGAACCTCAATCTCCTGCCCCCAACATCACCAAAGGCCTGGTTATAATGTTCTGTACATATGTAATACTAGAGAGGACTGTCAGAGACAGAGGCAGTAGACATACTAAAGCAGCCACTCTCAACCAGGGTTCCATGGAACCCTAGGGTTCCTCCACAGAGCTTTGGCTGATTGACCTTCCATCTGGTACCTGCATAGTTCCAGGCCCAACACCACTTGGAAATGCCCACAAAATCATCACTGATCTTTTTATTTCCCTGAAAGTTGGCATTCTGACCACCAATGTAAAGGACATTTTTCTCTGTGACCCTCAATGAATTTTATTTCAAGGGTTCCTCTGGGGTAAAAAGGTTGAGAAAGGCTGCTAAAGGTTAGGTGTGAGACTGGAGGTATGCTGCAGAAGACAATGAGAGACTGAGAACATGGGGCTAGTAGAGATCAATACTATTACCCCTTGATAAACCAGGGAACTCATTCCTATTACTAAAGTCTGGGGTCCTAGGCAGGGCCAGGACAGGGGGCAGAAGGGGCAGCTGCCTTGGGTGCTGGTATCATGTGAGGTGGAGGGGGCCACTCAATACAAGAGTAGGAGGACTATTCTTTTCAATTTTGTGCATTTTTTTAAAGCAACATTAAAAAAATTAATAAACAAAACTTGTGAAAGTGAAAATAGAAAGAATTAAATTTTTATGGTAAAAGACAATGATAGTGAACAAAAAAATTATATATATATATATATATATATATATATACATATAGTATATATATATATGGCTCAAAATTTAACTGAGCTACTAGCCAGGCCTTAAGAGTTACTCGCCACCAGTTGCCCCACCCAACCGTACCCCTGATGCTACAAGCTGAGTACTTTCAGCAGCATTACTATTCCTGTCAGCAAAGCATGAGTAGCAGGGGCGGGCTGACCATTTGGGTACTCGAGCACTGCCCGAGGGCCCGGGGTCAGTAGGGGGCCCCATGAGATGTCCCTGGTATCTTTCATAGGCTTTTTTGGGTGTGGTTTGAGTGTGGGCAAGGACACAGGGGCCCCGTGATCCCCTATTGCCCGGGGGCCCCATGAGTTGTCAGTCCGCCCCAGGTGGGTAGTAACAAGCCAAATCTTTGAAGGAGGAAAAAGCCGGGAGGAGGTGCGGGCTGTGCTCTCTCTCCCCTCTCTAGCTCCACACTCCTGCCACTGCAGAGCTCCTGGGCTGGAACTGTTAGACTCATGTTCTGGGAGGGGGATTTCAGTGGGGTCAGGGGAGATTTGTACTGGGAGGAGGGGAATTTTCTATTTGGGGAGAATTATATCTTGCAAAGGGAATTTATGCTTAGGGGGTAAGTGTGCAGATTAGTGATTGATTTTTTGGGGAAAGGGGGAATTTTGCTGACACATAAAGTTCATACATCTTGAGGGGGGGGAGCAGTCTGTCATCTTTGCCCTGGGTGCTAGATGACCTTGTCCCGTCACTGGTCCTAGGAGAGCACAACAAATACCAAAAGGGTTATATGTGGCCCTCAGACTGCAGGCTGGGCCCCGGGGGCAACATAACACGGATATTAAAAATGTTGTCACACCAATTGGAAACAATGGTTCAGGGGCGGACTGACAACTCATGGGCCCCCCGGGCAATAGGGGATCATGGGGCCCCTGTGTCCCTGCCCAAACTCAAAAAAGCCTATGAAAAAGGTACCAGGGTCATCTCATGGGGCCCCCTACTGACCCGAGTTTCCAAATGGTCAGTCCGCCCCTGCAATGGTTATAACCCCATGAGCAGACATTATCAATAATATAGCAGCAAAGTTTAATATCTGGAAAATCTGAAAGTAGATTCCACAATATTCAGATTTCAAGACCTTTCAGGATATTACACTTTGCTGAAATGAAGTTGCTTTCACTTTAAGAAGGACATATTTGTCTGTAAATTTTAATGGCATGTCTACATGGTGATGTCATTACCTTATATATACCTTGATTATGAACATTTCATTACCTTCGGCTTTAGAAAGAGCATGGTATGCCTGAACATTGTGACTGCTGAAAGCTTTGTGCTTGGATGTTTTATATATAGCTGGTATGTTCCTCATGGAACAGAGCAAATCTTACATTTCCGCTATGAGTCTATTGATACGGCAATGACTTTTTATTACGTGATACATATATGTTTCTATTTTCTTGGAGAAAAAAAAAAACAAGGCTTTCTTTTGCAAAATTTGTTTTATTTTCAATGCAATCCATAGACAAAAAGATGTAACAAAGAATAAAAAAAACCTAAAAGAATCACTTTGTTCTATTTTATTCAGTTAGAGTTTTTTTTTTTTAAGTGTTACTGTAAATAAAAAGTGTAAATTATATTCTACAACTTGTCCCACTTATAATAACACTAATTAATCTGGTACAAAGCATTGCAAAATGATGTACAATTGAAATAATAATAGTCATTAATATTTGGGATTTACATGGCGCCAACAGTTTGTACAGCACATTACAAAATAAAGGGAGACAATACAAGAGTAGGAGGACTATTCTTTTCAATTTTGTGCATTTTTTTTTGAAGCAACATGAGAAAAATTAATAAACAAAATTTGTGAAAGTGAAAATGGAAAGAAATGCATTTTTATGGTAAAAGACAATAAAAGTGAAAAAATAAAATTATATATATATATATATATATATATATATATATATATGTAATAATATATATATGGCTCAAAGTTTAACTGAGCTACTAGCCAGGCCTTAAGAGTTACTTGCCACCAGTTGCCCCACCCAACCCCTACCCTGCCAGACCCCTAATTCCACCTCTAAACACACACTTGTAAATTATCTTATGAAATAACATGACCTCACTGACAATGGTACAGGCAACAGCAGGATACCGGGTGCAGCAGGGTGCAGGGCACACAGGGTACAAGGCACAGCAGGGCACGCAGCATGGTACAGGGCACACAGCAGGGCACGGGGCACACAGCAGGGTACAGGGTGCACAAAATGGAACACAGCAGGGTACACAGCAGGGCACAGGGCACACAGCAGGGAATACAGCAGGGCACAAGGCACACAGCAGGGTACACAGCAGGACACGGGGCACACAGCAGGGTACAGGGCACACAGCAGGGTACACAGCAGGACACGGGGCACATAGCAGGGTACACAGCAGGGCACATGGCACACAGCAGACACAGGGCACACAGCAGAGAACACATCAGAGTACACATCAGGGTACACAGCAGGGCACAGGGCACACAGCAGAGAACACAGCAGGGTGCACATCAGGGTACACAGCAGGACACGGGTCACATAGCAGGGTACACAGCAGGGCACAGGGCACACAGCAGAGAACACAGCAGGGTACACAGCAAGGCACAGGGCACATAGCAGAGAACACAGCAGGGTACACAGCAGGGCACACAGCAGGGTACACAGCAGGACATGGGGCACACAGCAGGGTACACAACAGGGTATACAGCAGGGCACACAGCAGGGTACACAGCAGGGCACAAGGCACACAGCAGGGTACACAGCAGGGCACACAGCAGGGTACACAGCAAGGCACAGGGCACACAGCAGGGTACACAACAGGACATGGGGCACACAGCAGGGTACACAACAGGGCACACAGCAGGGTACACAACAGGGTATACAGCAGGGCACAGGGCACACAGCAGGGTACATAGCAGGGCACACAGCGGGGCACACAGCAGGGCACACAGTATGGTACACAGCAGCTCACACAGCAGGGTACAGTACCCAGTAATGTGGAGGGTGAGTGTAGTAGAATTTCCAGGAGAAGCAGTCACTCTGCTGCCAGCCTCACCATACTCTTGATCCTGCCGGTTTTGATGGCCCACTCATTCAGGCCAGTTGCACCCCACTCTCTGGGTACAGGGGATTCAGCTGGGTGGAGGAGGAGCCACCACCGCCACCACTGCGGGACAGGAAGGAAGTGTGTTTACTGACAGCAGTTGGAATGTGAGTGATGTCAGCAGGTGGCGGAGCCGGAACAGCGTGTTTTCCTTGGCAGGGAAGCGGAGAGGGGTAGGGGCTTTGGCTTGTCTCTCCTGGCTGAGGCTCCACATTCTCCTCTCAGGAGAGAGGAGCTATCCCGGCACCCAGCTGTCCAATTACAGCTCACCACGACCAGTGCTCCACTCGCCAAATGCGAGTAGGCAAGTGGAAATTTTGAGGTGTATGTGTGTGTGTATATATATATATATATATATACTGCATGTATAAAAATACATAAATACAGTACAGTAAATACAGTATAACTATGATTTTACATTGTATTTCTGGAAGAACAACTGCTGACAACAATTATAACAGAGAGCATCAGAGGACTTTTCTATATCATAGTATTTCCTAATCTTTTTTCCATCAAGAAAGCCCTTTAAAAATATGCAAAATATCGAGGCACCCAAGACTAAAATGCAAGTGTTACTTATCATTGGGAAACCTGAGTGGAACAATGCACACAACCACCTTGAAGAAAACATCAGAGGTCCCCCATCACATCAGAATCCAGCCATCCTCGAGTCCTCCCATAACATCAGAGGCCATCCAAATACAGCTCCCCATTCCCCCATTACAGAACCCCCCATTTACACAGTCCTACCATCACATAGCCCCCAATCACACAGTCCCCTCTTTACATCAGAGCCCTAACTTTTAGCTCCAGCATTGTGGCAGAGGGCAGGAAGTGGACCAAGTCTGGAGGGGGATGACTTCCATCCTCTTGTAGAACTACCCCGTAGGGGCCGCTGGTAATAGCCGGTTCTCCCCTAATAGTACAGAGGCTGCCCATTACCACAAGCACCAGTCCATATTTTCTGGCTCCGTAACTCAATCTAAGGGATGTCCTTTTGATATGTATTGCCTGCAAAACTTTAAACAGGAGGGGAGTTAGGGCATGAACGCACAGTAACAAGAGAACACTCTTCCTTCTGGTCTCTCTCTGGAGGTAACTGGGGACATAGAACAGTCTAACGCCTCACAGCTGTAGACCATGAGGCAATTTTTTGGCATCTGGTTACATTCTGCCCCTGCACAACTGTTGGGACCCGATGCAAATTCCAAGCCAACTGTAAAGTAAAGGGGCACTTTCCTCTAGGCTTACTCTCCAGGATTCTGCTGAGGAGGACAGGAGAATGGCTAGTACTCTGAGACCCTGTGAGAACTGTCTTGGTCTACAGCTACCACTGGCATTTACATCTCCAAAAGGACACAGTTACCAGGAATCAATTCAGGGTCTTTACTCACAAGCCCCCAGGACAGCTACCATCTTCCAGCTTCCTCCAGGCTTGGTCCAGTGAGGCAACAATCCTTCTCCAGCCCAGATCATTTTTGATGAAGTCCTACAGCCATCTTCTTGGGAGATCCATCGAGGCTCTCAACCCTTACTCCACCCCTTACACCACCGAGGCCTGAAGAACAGCTACACAATCCATTGGCTGACCCAGGGTAGCAGCCCTTGAGACTAGGGAGAAGGAACAATCTCTCCAGGGCTTCAGACTATTTATCACCTTCCCATCCACCTTCTGGATACTCCTCTCTAGGGATTGGCCAGGTCATTATAAATATTCAGGTTAATCATCTGAATCTCCCTTCCTATGTTCTGGAAGCTACTTCTTCCAGCAGCAGAGGGAAGCAATCAAACTCCCAACCTGTGGAACCCTGAACAGACCAAAACAAAAAATACACTGCTCCCTTGACCCCAGAAGGAGCCAAAAAATAAATTTGCTTAGCATCCTATGATAGGAGGGTCCTACACTCCCCAGAATGCTGATAGCAGACCTGAATACTCTCTGCCCTGGATCAGAATCATGTGTTGCCATGGTGCAGGCAGGTCGGCCGCCAACACCATAGCAACAAATGACGTTGTGTATTGGCCCTAGAATGTCATTAGTTGTTATGGTGCTGGAGGCCAGTGCTCCCCCATCATGCAACTGATGACAGTAATCCAAGGCGGGCTGGGTCCAGTGCTTGAGGCACCCTTGGGGAGCCCAAACGGCGGTGCTTTAACAGAGCTCCAGAAAACAGTAAAAACTGCCAAGGGTTCTAAACCTCCCCCACTCTATTCAAAGCTTTAAAAAAAGAGTTTTTGGCTGGATATTCACTGCTTATTTTTGGTGAGCTATTATGGACTTTAGAACTATTCTCCCTCCAGCGCCGAAACTGTATGCTGGATATTTTATTAGCAATATAACTGTCTGTGTTTCTCTCACCTTCTCCGTATGTCATCCCTGTACAGAATACTAATGTCCTGAAAATATGGACTCAGTTCAAATCTTTTTTTTTTTTTATTTCAGGTGGACCCTCAGAGAACAAATTACTTTCAGGAGATCAGATTTTAGCCATCGATAATGAGGATGTGAGCGGGGCTCCGAGGGAGAGATTCATCGAGCTGGTCAGGTAAGAAAAAAAAAAAAAGAAATAGCTCTATTAATGAGTTGGTAGCGGCTTCTCCATTGTAATTTTATTGCAAAGCTCAGCCTATTGGTATTCTATTGAAAAGATTTCAAAAGTGATTACTGACCGATAGTGTGGAGATGTTTCCAGGTCACTTGGAGATCCGTTTGTGCTTTGCTTTTATTTTTCCGTACAAGTCAGCGGGAGTCTTTACCCTCCAAGGGGAAACCTTGATGCTTATCGGGGTTTCGGAACAGAACAATCCAATTTAACCAATACAAATGTACAACCCCTTTTAAATAACAATTTTGTACTCCTGAGCTACCAGCAGGTAATACACTTAGAGGACTGTTTACGAGGCTGCAGTAAGGCCTTACAACACTTTACAAATGCGCTTGCTTTGAGACTCTGATATAAGTTAGGCCCTATCCATTTCAAAGGATGGAAAAAAGTGTCCGGAGTAGGAGAGCCTGGTCACATGATCTCCAGAACATTTGGAACATGTACATGAAGTCAGATGAAGGACAACTTCAAGAAAGGATGTTAGATAGCTCTAGCAAGGTGGCTCTTCTGCAGGAAGGCTTCTCTCAACGGCCACCCAACAGTAGCAACCATAAAACCATAGAAATTCTGAAAGGAGCGCCAGACCGAACCGAAAGAATCAAAGACCATTTTAATTATTGGTAAATAAGTCCTATAAAAACAGTCAGCGTGTTTCAGGGCAACATCACTCTCCCTTCATAAGGGTTCAACACAGGAGCCTTGATGATGGGGAAGCGGTGTTGCCTCTTAAACACGTTGGCTGTTTTATGTCCTATTTACCAACAAATGAGTCTTTGACTCTTTCAACTGTCTGATGATACTTTCTGTATTCCTATCCTTTCTTGACCTGTCAAAGTCATGTGACCAACCTCTCATCCAATCACGGCTGATGTCTTCTGCGGCGTTATACAGAGAACACTCAATAGGATCCCATGGCCTTTACTGTATGCATGAGTCCAGGGGCGGACTGACCATTTGGAAACTCGGGCACTGCCCGAGGGCCCGGGTCAGTAGGGGGCCCCATGAGATGCCCCTGGTACCTTTTTCACAGGCTTTTTTGAGTTTGGGCAGGACACAGGGACACTAGTTTTAGTAAATCCCCCCCCCATAGAGCCATTATAGCGTAGACAGACATAGTCGGAGGAGAGCTACAGACTATGCAATAGAAAAGAAGGGATGTCTATGCTCAAATTTATGATGTATTTTTTTTAATGCAAGCAGTATACAGTAAGTACCTGGATATGACTTGACCAGGGGCGGACTGACCATTGGAGCACTCGGGCACTGCCCGAGGGCCCAGGGTCAGAAGGAGGCCCCATGAAATGCCCCTGGTACCTTTTTTATAGGCTTTTTTTGAGTGTGGTTTGAGTGTGGGCAAGGACACAGGGGCCCCATGATCCCCTATTACCCGGAGGCCCCATGAGTTGTCAGTCCGCCCCTGCATGAATCATAAAATACAGGCACCATGTTGCAAAACACTGCAATGTCTAGAGCAGCCATTCTCAACTCCTCCAAAGATTGTCAAGATTTCCTTGAGCGATGGCTGATTGATCTCTCATTTGATGGTGCCTGTATAGTTGCAGGGCCAATCCCACTTGGCATAGCCCGCAGCTGTCTGTAAGGTTGGCATTTTGACCCCATTTCTAAAGGGTACAATTGCCATTGATTCCCAATTAATTGGTTTTAGTAAGGTTCACTGAGGCTTGAAAATGATCTTAGAGGTTCCTCTGGGGCAGGGGCGTCAAATTCAGTTTTATCACTGGCTGCATAAACATTATGGTTGCCCTCAAAGGGCTGTATTTGTAAGACTGGATGTCCATAGCACACCTTCCCCCCCCCCCCCTTACATCAGAAGTCAAAAGCTTCCCTAACCATTAGAAGTTAAGAGTTCCCCCACCCTCCCTTACATCACAGTGCGTCCTCCTAATCTTGTGTTTCTGCTGGGAAGAAGCTGGGGGCAGATATGGATAGCAGAAAGTGCAGGGTCCTGAGGAGGACCAGAGAAGGGATGGAGCCTGCTGAGACCAGGGGAGGCGTAGACAAGGGGCTGCTGTGGCTGCACACGGAGGTGTAGGATCTGTAGGAAGAGTTCCGTCCTCCTCTCTGCTGCCGACTCCTGAGACATGGTGGGGGCAGAGATGAGTGGGGGAACAGCTGCAGGAAAGGTGCAAGGGCCACGTGAAATGGCCTGGGGGGCTGAATTCTTCTTACGGGCCTTGTGTTTGACCCATGGGCTCTGGAGTAAAAAAAGTTGAGAAAGGCTGGTCTAGCAGATATCTGTTCTTTATTATGAAGGGCCCTTAGTCTTTGCGGTTTGCCCTTGGCCCTGATATAAAAAATTGCATCCAATGTAAAGTGAACCAGTCTTTAAACTGTATTCCACATGTTTGGGTTTATTGGAGTTGACCATTAGGATGCCCAAAACATAGGCCAGATGCCTTCAAAAAAATCAGCATTATGTGTTATTGTATTTTGATCTTTACAATTAATAAACCAGAATGGACTGGTAAGTGTTTTTCCTTTATTGAATGGACACTTTTTTTTCCAAAAACATCGCATTTTTTTGTGGTTTGGGAGAAATGTTATGTTTTCTGATGTAATTTAGTGAGGCTAAATCTTTATAATGAAGGCCCAAAGAGCAGTAAAAACCCAATAGGTGACTCTAATCCTTCCACACATCGTCTCCATTTTTGGTTTGGCATATGTTAACATGCAAAATTATATTTTAGTTGTATACTCCACTGCAGATTTGATTTGAACCCTTTGATTAAAATCTACCTATAGGCCTTTTTGCTCAATTCTCCTTTATCGTAAGAGTTTGTAGTTTGGATATGCTACATAATGTAATATTTTGGAAAACCGTTTTAAACCGAAAAATGGTGCATACATTATTTTCTTTGGTTGCTGTAGGAATGCACAGGAGTCCATCACTTTGACAGTTCTACAACCTCATCAAGTAAGTGATTGGGTTTTGTTATACTGCACATCATTTCCTAAATCATCCTTTTATCATAATGTTGGATGGCTGTTGATAGTTGGAAAGCCTTTGTAAGATCATGACAAATCAAACGTTGGGTTAATTGGCTGGAACATGCTGACTGTATTTAGTGATTTAAGGCCAACTCTGAATAGCAGAAAAAAAATGAGGCTTGTGGTGAGAACCCCCTACCAGTGGCAATAGCCATAGCAGCCCACACAGACGAATTACTCCCATGATTATACATGATAGCGGCAGGGGTGTATTTACCACAAGGCAAACAAGGCATTTGCCTAGGGTGGCATTTGTCAGGGGGGCAGCACAGCTCCTTGGAAGAAGGGACGGAAGAAGGGACACCACAAAGGCATGGGGACCTGGTAGGTTCCGTGAAATGCTGTGGGTTTCATGACGGTGTATGCACAGCCCAACTCTCGTTCCTGAGTATGTCCGGAGCTGTGAAGGTGAGTGTCTCTCTCTAGCCATGGGGGATGGTGGCTGGTGTATGGGGGGCAGTGGTAGTGGAAGGCTTGGGTGGAGGGCATGGGTGCCCTTGGTCAATGTCAGGCTCTTTCTGCGGGGGAGCGCCAATTTTTGTGTTGCCTAGGGCAGCACAAAACCTAAAAACACCACTGGACAGCGCCCTGCTGTCAGTAGCTGTTAGAGGCACCAACAGATGGCAGGCACCAATTCCTTCACAACCAGTGATGTCACCGGCTCCAATTTGTTTACTAGGCCAGGAATCTTCAACCATGTAAACAAAGGAGTAGTTAAAAAAAAAAGCAACATAGGGGTCTCCCCCCATATGCTGATCTCTTCAAGCAGGGCTGCTGTTAGAAACCACAGGGCCCCTAGATCCAACCTGATAGCCCCCCCCCTTAAAAAAACACAATTTACTATTTTTCAGTTAAGAATGAACACAGTTAGGTACGGCCACTCATTGTGTTCATTCAGGAAAGGAAAGGGCTGATAAATGTGATATTTTTACCGAACCCACCCTCCACTCTCCATCCTGAAGGATCCTATTGCGTGCTTGCAGCTACCGGTGGTAAAGAAAGGAGGAAAGCCCGCAGCACCAGGGGCGGACTGACCATTTGGAAACTCGGGCATTGCCCGAGGGCCCGGGGTCAGTAGGGGGCCCCATGAGATGCCCCTGGTACCTTTTTCATAGGCTTTTTTGAGTTTGGGCAAGGACACAGGGGCCCCATGATCCCCTATTGCCCGGGGGCCCCACGAGTTGTCAGTCCGCCCCTGCGCAGCACTGTGGGGATGGGGGCACACAGGGGGGCCTTGGCAGCAGCGGGAAATGTATGGTGCATAGGAGGGGCAGACTGGCAACTCATGGGGCCCCGGGCAATAGGGGATCATGGGGCCCCTGTGTCCTCACCCACACTCAAATCACACCCAAAAAAGCCTATGAAAGGTACCAGGGGCATCTCATGGGGCCCCCTACTGACCCTGGGCCCTCAGGCAGTGCCCGAGTTCCAAAATGATCAGTCCGCCCCTGGTGCATAGGGAAGGTGATCAGCATGACGGGGGGGAGGAGAGGCAATTACTAGAAACGATCCTTTGCATGGCTTTTTCTTCAGCAGGTGAAAGCCAGCGGTAGGGAGGGGAGAAGAAGCCGGCTTTCAGCTGCTGCCGAGAGATCCATACAGGGGATCTGTTCCAGTAATTAGCTCCCCCTTCACACCGTGCTGATCACCCCCTGTGCCCACATCCAATTCTCCCAGCTGCCTGGGCCCCATAGAGAAGGACTTATGGTACCCCCTTATCCATAGCCCTGCCTTCAGGTCTGGTATAGGTTTTTATGGGGGCCCCCACAAAAAAAACCCTCACCCACCAAAAAAAAAAAAATGGAGATACATATCTGGCCCTTTTGCTGCACTCCTACCGAAGGATAGTTCTGGCAGATTGCAGTTGATTTAAAAAAGAGGCCGAATCTCCCGAGTGATGTCATTGACCATATATGGACATGTCATGGATCTGCATCACTGGAGGACGTAATTGATGATGTATGTACATCATGGGACTTTTTTTTAATTTAAAGGACATGTCAAAAATGGTGTCTCTGTGTTTGATTATACTTTTTTTGTGAATTAATAGGGGTACTAGGTACGCCTTACTCATTAACACGCATGAGGAGCGGGGTCACCGGTATCTGGGTAACTCCTTATTGTTAAAGGGGGCTTATAGAGTCTGATAAACCCCCTGTCTGCAGGCCCCCCCACAACCAACAAGCCAGTGTTGTGGGGAAGAGGCCCTTGTACTCATCAACATGGGTTCCATACAGGGGCGGACTGACAACTCATTGGGGCCCCCGGGCAATAGGGAATCATGGGGCCCCTGTGTCCTTGCCCAAACTCAAAAAAGCCTATGAAAAAAGTACCAGGGGCATCTCATGGGGCCCCCTACTGACCCTGGGCCCTCGGGCAGTGCCCGAGTTTCCAAATGGTCAGTCCACCCCTGGTTCCATACCATGTTGGGGTCACATGGCTTGATATGATGCAGGAGGGGAGGTACATGCTCACCCCTTCTTTCCTGGCCTGCCAGGTTTCATGCTCGGATAAGGGTCTGGGATGGCTTTTTTGAGGGCTTCGCTCTCTTTTTTTTCCCCTGACTTTTGTGTAGAGTCCCCCTGAAAATTCATACTGATGGGCCTGGTAGGAATTAGTGGGAGAACCCATGCCCTTTTTTGTGTGGGGGTCCACCATTAACATTCATAATATTTATACCATCTGGGATAAGGGTCTGGGATAAGTGAATGGAATCCCTGGCTGCTCTGTCTACAAACAGAACAAAGTGGCCGGGGGCTGTCATTTTGCCGGCAATTTGGTGGAGTGGGTTATATACATCGTACAGATGCACCACTTCACAGGTGAGTTTAGGAGTCACCCAGGTATGTTATTTAATAAAATTTAGCATTTGTTAAGTTTCACTTTAAAATTTACTATACTTTCTGCTCCCCAGCAAACTGAATTAATTTTTTTTTTTTTGCTTTGGTACATGTCCCCCCAGGCAGTGTCCATGCCCCCTGCAAATTTGTTTAATAATTTCCTGCCTATTAAACTAGAAAAGTGGCCATTAAATTTTTTTTAAACTTATGGCTCCTATTGACTTTAATAGGGTTCTGATTTGGCATAGTAATGTCCACCAAACCTTCTCCGAAACAAACCCTGGGAAGTCCGACTCATCACTAATAATCACCTTCCCTTCGTTTTACTATTGCTTTTGGCCATTGGAAGCCAAAGGAAGATGTCATGTGTACGCTGTGACTTGGAGGTTATGCGAGGCAATTGATTCATCCTGTGCCCCCATTTAACATCATTGGGTGTCTAAGCTGCCACTGGGTGCCTTAGGAAATTAGACACGTGATCAGGATGGGGCAGGAAAGGAGGAGGGGGGTAGCTATGGTGAGATCCATTCCTGGCTCTGTGTAGGTTGACCGCCTCTTACCTTCTGAAGGACCTTGCTGCCAAATTCCTGGCCCAGCAATGCAGATTACACTGGTGGTCTCTTGATGTAACCAGAGGGGTTCACCTGCAGGTGTGATCGCCAATCCTATGTGGCAACAGGAGTGCTGACATTGGCTCCTGACGGGTAGCTATGGTGAGATCCATTCCTGGCTCTGTGTAGGTTGGCCGCCTCTTACCTTCTGATGGACCTTGCTGCCAAATTCCTGGCCCAGCAATGCAGATTACATTGGTGGTCTCCTGATGTAATCAGAGGGGTTTACCTGTAGGTGTGATAGACAATCCTATGCGGCAACAGGAGTGCTGACATTGGCTCCTGACGGGTAGCTATGGTGAAATCCATTCCTGGCTCTGTGTAGGTTGGCCGCCTCTTACCTTCTGATGGACCTTGCTGCTATACTCATGGCCCAGCAATGCAGATTACATTGGTGGTCTCCTGATGTAATCAGAGGGGTTTACCTGTAGGTGTGATAGCTAGAGATGAGCGAATTATTCAAAAATTCGGTTCGGCTGATTCGCCGAATTCGCCGAATAAATTCGCTTCGAGCCGAATATATTCGCTGCGAATTTAACTTATAAAAAGGGTGTTTCTAGGCTTCAGAGAGCCTTTATATTAGTGCAGAACACTGTACCTTTAATTTAAATGCCCTTGGAGTCTGCTGGGGAAGAGAAATAATACTGTCAGTCAGTATGACATGCAGATGAGTGCCGTCGATCTTAGAATCACCGCACACTTCACTCATTTGGGCAGTCACGGGGCCAAAACCAGAGTGTGCAGCCACAGTGTGGCGGTGGAGGCAGCAGCAATGGGAGGCCATACAGCACCCTATGACAAAATGGAACCCACCAGCAGTGTGAGGAGACCTGAAAGTGGCACATGGCAGAGTGTGGCGATGGAGACAGCAGCAATGGGAGGCCGTACAGGGACCCATGACACACTCTGGACCTGGCAGCAGCATGAGGAGGCGGTACAGGGGCCCATGACAGATTACGGGCCTGGCAGCAGCATGAGGAGTCGGTACGGGGGCCCATGGCAGATTACGGGCCTGGCAGCAGCATGAGGAGGCGGTACAGGGGCCCATGGCAGAGTGGCGGAGCGTAAGCAGCTAAAATTGAAGGCCATACAGAGGCCTATGTTAAAAAGTCCCCCCAGCAGCAGCGTGGGGAGACGACTATCAAGAGTCCAATGGCAGAGTGGCGGAGCAGAAGCAGCTTCAATTGAAGGCCATACACAGGCCTAGGTTAAAAAGTCCCTCACAGTTAATTCCAATAACGAACTCTACTCCTCCGTGCAATCTACTTACGAGACCCTGGGCAGGTCTGGGTCCAATTTGTGGTAGAGACTGGTTTTGTTCAGCCATGCTTGAGCGAGTAATAACAGGTCTGTGCTGCCCTTTGGTGTCTGGCTTAATGCGCACAACACTGAACGTCCCAGCGTTTGTCAACGATTTGCCGTTAAGTGATGCAAACCCGCTGAACCACGTTCATGAGGAGCCGGTACAGGGGGCCAAAAAATATTACCGCCAGCCGGCGTGTAAATGGATTTAACTCTTTGAACGTACAATAGTGGTTGTGAAGCAGAAAGTCAGTTTATTTAGCACAATCGGTCAATTGCAGCTTGCCGTTGGCTGGAAACTGTACGTTTATGTCACTGGAATGCACTAATCACCCAAAAAATATTACCGCCACCCGGCGTGTAAATGGATCTAACTCTTTGAACGTAAAATAGTGGTTGTGAAGCAGAAAGTCAGTTTATAGTACACAATCGGTCAATTGCAGCTTGCCGTTGGCTGTAAACTGTACGTTTGTGTCACTGGAATGCACTAATCACCCAAAAAATATTACCGCCAGCCGGCGTGTAAATGGATTTAACTCTTTGAACGTACAATAGTGGTTGTGAAGCAGAAAGTCAGTTTATTTTGCACAATCGGCAAACTGCAGCACCAACTGTGCACGACAGCCACCAAAAAAAAAAAGGGTGTATGTCACTTTAAATTTTCGATTCTTTGATAGCTGTGGCCCTAAGTAACGATTCTGTGTCCCTGAGTAACGATTCTGTGTCCCTGAGTAACGAATTTGTGGCCCTAAAGTCTCTGTGGCCCTAACTCTGTCCCTTAATACAGACAGGTCTGTCTCTCTTGAATGACCGTAGGCTAATGGAGAATTCTAAGATGGCCGCGATTTATAGCTCCACCATTACACAGTGCTGGCTGGCTGCTGATTGGCTAATGCGATCACATGTCATGAATGCATTATGGGTCAGCGCGCCTTGTCTGCGCGCCTTCCCAGAGATCCCCGCCCCATCTTCTCTGTCCATTTTCTCCGTCGCCACACATGTCGCCGCCATTTTTGGGAAAATTCGATTCGTGCATCCAAAGTTTGCTAATCTTCGGATTCGTCGCGAATCGAATTTTTCCAAATCTTCGGAACTAATTCCACTTCGTCATGTTCGATTCGCTCATCTCTAGTGATAGCCAATCCTATGCGGCAACAGGAGTGCTGACATTGGCTCCTGACGGGTAGCTATGGTGAAATCCATTCCTGGCTCTGTGTAGGTTGGCCACCTCTTAACTTCTGAAGGACCTTGCTGCTATACTCATGGCCCAGCAATGCAGATTACACTGGTGGTCTCCTGATGTAATCAGATGGGTTCACCTGTAGGTGTGATAGCCAATCCTATGCGGCAACAGGAGTGCTGACATTGGCTCCTGACGAAGAGAGGGCAGAGTAATTGCCGTCAAATTGACAGTGGAAAGCTTTTGATTGTAAGAATCCTTTTAGGTTATATAAATTATGGTTTTGCAGTTAGAAAATTGTGTTTTTTTTGTGTCTATTTGCAATAAATTCTAACATTTGATTTGTGTTCTTGTAGTCTCCAAAATCCGCATTCATCAGTGCAGCTAAGAAAGAGAAGCTTCGCTCCAACCCAACTAGGGTCCGATTTTCCGAATTGGTCACTGTTGGAGATACAGACGCAGTAAGTAATGAGAGCATTAACTCCTTCACGTCTAAGGGTTAAAAACAAATGTTAATGCCTAAGCACAATTTTGCAACGTTGACATGTGTTAGTAAAACTGTACAGATCATCAAAACTACTTTGTACATCCAGGTGGATTATACCGCGTTTTTTTTCAGGACAAATTGGGCTTTCATTTGGTGGTAAATGGTAATGGATATATCCTGATTTTTTTATTATCAAAGGAAAAATGGCCCAAAATAGTAAAAAAAAATGTTTTTTTAAATTTAGCTGGGTGTTTCTTGTTACTACCATAACCTCCCACCAAATAACAACCCAAAATCAATCAATCAATCAATCAATCAATCAATAAACTCCTTCCCTTCCACTCCTACCAAAAAGTCACACTTTCTTCCTAGAAAGTATACAATCCAACATATCCTTTTTGTGGTAAACCATATAAATCCCACATAAAGCCCAAAATTAAATTCTACAAATATAATCAATTTATACAATCAAAATAAATATTATTCAACTTAAAATGTGTGTCCAGTTTAAATTCACTCCCAATTGTGTCCCAAAATCACATAAAATAAAATAAAATAAAATTAAAATGAAATAAAACAGAATCCAAATGTGTCCAATATCCAAGTCCCAAATTTTCACTTCAATCCAGTTAAAAGGAAATTGATCCTAAATATTCCATGAAAACCTCAAAAAAAAGGAAAAGAAAAAATTCATAGTGTATTATCTTTTTAAATATATGTACTTCACTCTGTGCAAAAACACAAAACCACTCTTAAAATAGTGAAGAAAAAAAAAAAAAAACTTGTGCAAGTATTATATAAATATAAACTTATTCTTTCACTGCATAAATCAATAAATAAATAAATAAAACTCAAAACGTCAAAAACTCATGACCACTAGAACCACTTGTGAATAGTGATACTAGGTACTAGTACCCTCTATAATCCAGCCAAAAGTAATACCAGGTACTATTACCCTCTTGAAGTTATTCTCAAGCATAGGCTATCCTAAGGAATCCATATCTTTCAATCCTTCATTTCAGGGGTACTCCTCCAAAATCCTCATAAAGAAACAAAGGCTCTTAGGCAGAATTCACATCATAGAAACAAATTTATTCAAAACTCACATTAAAAGAAAGGAAAATCCAGCTCGCAGCATTGCTCCCTCAATGGTTCTGTACTGACTGATCAAACTTTTGGTTGAAACCACATGTATACAACCAACAAAATGGCCGCGGCGACACTTCCGGTTGGCGTGCGTGCGTCTTGACGTCACTCCCCTAACGCGTTTCGTCACTTCCGGACTTCGTCTGAACAACCCAAAATACATTTTCCAGCTCTTGACGATCGCAGCGATACCATATATGTTTATGCTATTTGTTGTTTGTACCCGGAGTACAGCCCAGAAACAATAGTGCGCATTTTGTTTTTTGGGTTTTTTTTTTTACCTAAAACACACTGACACCAATTTTTTTTTTTAAATCCTGACCTTTGACCCTGATCTTTTGACCTTGACCCAAATATATTTTTCCTCCATGTGGGAAGCACTGCAGAAGCTGCTTACTTTCCAACTCTCACACTCTCTTACTGTAAGGCCCTACAGAGCAAAACATTAGGGCAGATGAATCATTTTCCTGACTCGTACAATTGTGTGACTAGATTGGAGATTGCGATACTAACTTATATCATACATTACAGTTAACAAAACACTACAAAAAGACTTGGTCCAAGAGAAATACTTTGTAAAAAAACTGGAGATTCAATATTCTTTGGTTATACATGTAGGCATTTTTCTTTTTCTAAGTTTACCATTTGAAGACTCTTCTTTTTGTTTTACCTAGGACATGTTGAAGATGAAAGACTCTCCACCCCTTCTCCTCATTCCGAACGTTCTCAAAGTATTTTTGGAGAATGGACAAATTAAATCCTTTACTTTTGATGGGAGAACAACAGTCAAGGCAAGATAATTCCATCCTACCAACTTGCAGTATGCTAACAGTCACATTAAACCTATTTCTTTCAAACGTATAGCTAAAAAATAGTGATTAGTTTTGAGGTGTCCATACTTAGAAGATGACCACTGACCCCAGGGGCGGACTGACCATTTGGGAATCCTGGGAGGGCCCAGGATCAGTAGAGGGCCCCATGAGAGGCCCCTGACACCTTTTATAGGCTTTTCTGGGTGTGGTTTGAGTGTGGGCAAGGACATGTGGGCCCCATGATCCCATTATTGCACGGGGGACCCATGAGTTGTCAATCCTCCCCAGGGGCGGACTGACCATTTGGAAACTCGGGCACTGCCCGAGGGCCCGGGGTCAGTAGGGGGCCCCATGAGATGTCCCTGGTACCTTTTTCATAGGCTTTTTTGAGTTTGGGCAAGGACACAGGGGCCCCATGATCCCCTATTGCCCGGGGGCCCCATGAGTTGTCAGTCCGCCCCTGGTCCTCCCCTGACTGACCCACTTCACTTTTCACTTTCAATAAATCTTTATTGAGGTTTTTTCAGAGTACAAAATATTACATGAAAGGTCAGGTAGAAATGGGCAAAATATCACTGGTTGCAAAAATTATAACCATAGAGAATGGAACGCCATATGTGAATACAATAATGTATTGTAAAAGATTCCAGTAAACAAATTGTCAATAAGGAGATGTTCCATATATCTCATGCCAAGGTACAAGTTATAGACCATAGGTCTGAAGCTAGCTGTAGCAGCAAATGTAAAAGAAGGAAATAGTAAAGAAGAAGAAAAAGCCACATCAGCTGGAAGGAGACAGACTTTAATTTTAATTTTGGAAGCAGCAGGCAACACGGGACTGTCTGTGGGGTCATAAAAAGCTCTCAAAGAACTCTTTGAAAAAACTTCTTAAAGCCCAACTCCAGTCAGAATGGTTCTTCCAATATCGATCTCATAGCTGTTTTGCCAGGATCAAATAAAATTGTATCAAGTTTAAGGTACCTGAAAAGTACCTTAAACGTCTCGATCATGCATGGTGTGCATGGTGGGAAAGTAATATCTACTATGAAAGCAGACCATAATTATCATGCCCACATGGGTAGGAGAACTCAATAGAAAATTTCCCTAAGTCTATGACATCTCTGGTAGCTTGTTTGCAGTCTGTGACTACCTCCTATAGGATGTCCTCAGTCTCTGATCCTCTCCTGTAAGATGTCCTCAGGCTCTGACCATCTCATGTAGGATGTCTACAGTCTCTGACTATCTCCTGTAGGATGTCCTCATTCTCCAACCATCTCCTGTAGGATCTCCTCAGTCTATGGCCATCTCTTGTAGGATGTCCTCAGTCTATGAACATATCTTGTAGCTTGTATGTGTTGCACCCTCCTAGATAGGTTGCTAGAAAGGTCAGGTAAATGTAGTTTTTTTTGGGCTCCTCTGTAGTCAGTGAAGCTTTGTGTGATTTCTTTAGGCTGTTCTAGGCTTCACTGGCTGGTCAATTCTTGAATGTATTGGGCTTGAAGAAGCAGATCCACAGCTTGAATATCTATGTGGTCTTGGTCAATCCTAAATAATCTGGGGTCTGAGGCAGCAGTCATGTGTACAATTGCCCTGCACTACTGAACTGACAAAGTGCACTGATTGGCCAACATTTTGTGGACACCTGACCATCACATCTATGTTAGTTCGTTGAATATTCCATTCCAAAACCATGAACATAATATGGAGTTTGCTGTATATTAACGTCTTTATGGCCATATCAGACTCCACTGTTCTGCCTCCACAAGATTTTGGAGGGTGTCTGTGGGAATTTGTGCCCATTTGGCCAAAACAACTGAGGTCAGGTACTGATGTCAGACTAAAAGAACTGGTTTGCAATTGGTTTTCCAGTTGATCAAAGGTGATCAGTAGGGTTGAGGTTGGTATTCTGTGCAGGCCATGCTAGCTCTTCCATGCCAAACCATGGAGCCAAGGTCTTCCTGGAGCTAGCTTTGTACACAGGGGCACAGTCATGCTGGAACAGTAAATGGCCTTTATGAAACTGTTACCACAAGGTTGAAGGTGCACAGTTGTCTAAAATGTCTTCGTATGCTGTAGCAGTAAAAGTACTCTTCGTCAAAACACCTGAACTCAATCATTTTGAGGGTTGGCTGGTTGGCTATATAGGTAGATGTGATGGTTGGGTCATATCTCTGACCATCACATTGTATATGGAGGGATACCCCAGAACCCATCCTGTCAGCTCTTCCTAGGTGCTCGTTTGTGCGTTCCCTGTGCACCCACCATTAAATCAATATAGATGCGGTGCTTCAGATTACAATACAGATCTTTTGCTTATTAGAATTTAAATGTCATTAACAGAAATGCATTGAATGATTGCTATAGCAGCTGTGATTTTCACTACCAAGACAACCGCTCTCCAGCACATACAAGCCCTGAAGAAGTTCTCATTACCCCCGAAATGTGTTGGCTTTGAACTGATAATGAATGATGATCGTTTGTACCTGTTCTGTTAGTCGATCCTGCTCAGATGCTCACACACTGTAGTTAACAGGAGACATTTTATTAGTTGCTTCTAGCTGCCATTATACATGTGTCTGCCCTAGAACTACAACCAAAGAGAGGCAATAACACAGTTGTACCAGTATCTAAGTAGTGAGACCCCTAGAGGCCATACACAGCATATAACATATTGCTACATCCTTTCTCTTTTAAATAAAAGAACAATGAAATATAACAAACACAAAATGGTGAAGTAGAACATAGCTATAAATTAGATATAATCCTTGAGGTGAGCCGGCTTTCTGATTGTTCTGCCAGCTCGCATAACATATGAGGTTTCTTCTGATTCTGGCAGTCTATTTTCTGGGACTGTCTCTCTCTGCCTAGAGACCTCCCTATGCTCCTCAGCAGTTCCTGTTTCTTTGTTGCTGGTATTCATAGTCTCATCGCTTTGAGTGTCCATATACTGTTCCCAGGGCCCTGTATCATCTCCTTCTTGTGTTTTTCTCAGATGTCTCCGATTTCTCCTCCATCTTCTTCCTTCCTCTGTTATAATTTCATAGGACCGTGGTCCCAATTTCTGCACAACCTTCGCTTTTTTCCAGTGTTTGTCATATTTCCCTATTGGCTGAATCCGTACATTGTCATTGCTCTGGAGAACAGGCAGATCTTTTGCAGATTTATTATAATAGAAAGCTTGCCTATCTTGATTCTTCGTTAGTTTGGCTTTAACATTGCCCACAAGCTTTGGCTTTAGTAGTTGACCTGCAGTTGGTAGGAGAGTCCTTGTACGTCTACTCATAAGCCGCTGTGCTGGACTGGTGTCTAGGCCTTGTGTGGGTGTGTTTCTGTGGTCCAGTATAGACAGGTATATCTCTGTACCTGCCTGTTTTGCCTTTTGCATGAGTCTTTTGGCTGTTTTTACTGCTGACTCGGCTTTACCATTACTCTGCGGATATCCAGGAGATGATGTCTGGTGCTCAAATTCCCACCTCTCCCTGAATTTTTTGAATTCTTCCGATGTAAATTGAGCGGCGTTGTCAGAGAACACAATATCCCAAATGCCATATCTGGCAAAATGGGCCTTGAGTTTTTTAATGACTGTTTTGGCCCTTGTGTCCTGTAAGTAGTCTATCTCCCAGAAGTTGGAAAAATAGTCCACAGTTACCAGATATTCCTTGTCGTTCCACGTGAACAGATCTGTTCCTACTTTTGACCATGGTCTGTTTGGAATTGTATGTGGTTGCAATGTCTCTTTCGGTTGCTTATCATTGCACGATGCACATATTTCACACTGTGCTATAAAGTTTTTTATGTGGTCATTCATTCCAGGCCAATAAACATATTCTCGTGCACGACGTAGACATCCTTCTACACCTAAGTGAGTCGAGTGCAATCTTTCTATAATGTCTCTTCTAAGGGATGTTGGTATGACAGCCCTTTCTCCTTTAAAGATGATTCCATGCTGCACAGAGAGTTCATCTCTTATGTGAAAAAATGGAGAAACCTCCATTGGAGCATGCTGCTTGTGTTTTGGCCATCCCTTCAAGATGACAGTCGATAGGATCTGTAGAGTTTTATCTTCCACTGTGCAGGTCTGTATTTGTTTCAGTCTGTCTTTTGAGACAGACAGATATTCACACATATTGATGCTTTCAATGTCTTTTTCTTCTTCATTTGTGATGGGTAAGTAAGCTCTGCTTAGGGCATCTGCAATCAGTAAATCCTTCCCTGGACAGTAACAAATGTTAAAATCATATTTCTGAAGCCTTAACAGCATACGCTGCAGTCTTTTTGGGGCATTCAGTAGTGGCTTCTTTGTAATACTTTCTAAAGGCTTGTGATCTGAATGCACCACCACTTGTCGACCGTAGGTGTACTGGTGAAATTTCTCTAACCCAAATACTACCGCTAGTAGTTCCTTCTCGATTTGAGCATATCCTTGCTCTGTTAGAGTTAACGCTCTGCTTGCATATGTGATTGGCTGTTTATCCTGCATTAGTGTGGCTCCAAGGCCGGTTTCTGAGGCATCACATTGTACTACACTGCTTGATCTGGATCAAAATATTTTAGCGTTGCTGCATCTGCAATAGCATTTTTCACTGACTGAAAAGCAGTTTCATGGCTTTCTGTCCATTCCCAGAGTACGTCTTTGTGAGTTAGCTGTCTCAGTGGCTCACACATGTCTGATAAATGCTTGCAAAATTTGGAAAGATAATTCACCATGCCCAGGAATCGTTGTACTCCACGTATATCTGTAGGTGTCGGCATGTCCTGTATCGCCCTCACCTTCTCTGGATCGACTTTAACACCATTTGAGGTAAGAAGATGTCCAATATATGGTACTTCTGTCATTTTTAGTTTGAATTTTTCCAGGTTCAGTTTGATTTGTTTTTTTCTACATCTGTCTAAGAATTGTATCATCTTTTTATCGTGATCCTTTGTTGCGGATTCTAGATCATCACCTTCCCCAACTATTAGTATATCGTCTGCTATTATTTTTACTCCAGACAGTCCTTCCAAAGCTTGCATCAATTTTTGTTGGAACACTTCTGGAGCTGGGCTTACTCCCATTGGCATTCTAAGCCACTTATAGCGTCCAAATGGGGAAGAAAATGCTGTTAATAAACTTGATTCTTTATCCAGTTCCACGTGCCAGAACCCATTTTTCACATCACATACCGAAAATATTTTAGCCTTTGATAGATCTGGTAGAATATCTTCTATTGTTGGCATTGGATAGTGATTTCTTTTAAGGGCCTTGTTCAGTGGCTTAGGATCAATGCATATTCTTAACTTGCCTGATGGTTTTTTCACTATCACCAAACTGCTTATCCAGTCTGTGCTTTCCTGTACTGGTGCTATCATACCTCTGCTGTGCAAATCCTGCAGTTCCTCTTTAAGCGGTTGCATTAAGGCTACAGGTACTCTTCTTGTAGGCAGTCTGGTAGGCTGTATTGTGTGATCAATTTCTAGTTTGTATTTACCGTCCAGGCACCCATCACCTTCAAATAAATCAGCATACTCTGTTTTTATGTGGTGAAAATCCAAAATGTATTCTGCCTTTTGTGTAGGATTTTGAGTATTGTCAGAAACTTCCAGAGCCATGATGTTATGGGACTGCACCTTTATTAAGTCCATAGCCTGAACTGCTTTAACTCCCAGCAAAGGAATGTGATCGTCCTCCTGCAACACAGTAAACTCCACTCTGTAGCTCTTTCTGTTACGTGGATTTCTTAATTTTAGCTTGCATGTTCCCATGGGTTTCAGAACACTTTTGTTGTACATGACCAGTACCTTATCAGTGGGCTCAATGGGAACCTGTTTGTTAAGCAGAGTAAATAGAATGACATTGCAACTTGCTCCACAATCCAGCTGAAATCTTATGGGCTGTTCATCCACCATAAATATGGCAAAGAGCTGCTTTGCATCATTGGCTACTGGCTGTTTGACTACATTGACGTTCTCTGTTGCAGACTGCAGCTGCAGCCATGTGATGCCCTCTGTGCTGTCCTCGTCTGTGTCCTGGGTCACTGTGTGGACTTGTCTGTACTGTTTGCTGGTTTTGAATCTGCACACAGCTGAAAAGTGGTTCATCTTGCCACAAGTCCTGCAGGACTCCCCATACGCTGGACATTTCTCTTTGTCTCTTTCATGTCTTTTGCCACAGTATTTACACTGGACTGAGCTCACAGGGAGCCTGGACCTTGCTCTGCCTTTCACAGATACTGCATGTACTGAGGCATCACTGGTGCCCTCCATCATCTTCAGCCTGTCTTTAGTCAGCTCTGCAGCCCTGCAGATTTGTATACATTTCTCCAGCGCCAGCTCTTCCTCCCTCAGTAATCTTTCTCTGAGGTGAGAGTCTCTGATGCCACACACTATCCTGTCTCAGATAAGGGAGTCCCTGATGTCCCCAAATCCACAGGTTGCAGCCAGTCTCCTCAGCTCTGTCACATATCTGTCCACACTGTCCCCAATCTCCTGATTCCTTGAGAAGAACTTGTATCTCTCCACCGTCTCATTCTTTTTTGGGTCACAGTGCTTATCAAATGCTTGCAGTATGTCTGTCAGTGCCATGCTGTCTGTGAGCAGGGTCTCGGCTAGTTCTCTGCCTTTTTCCCCAATCAAGTAATAAAACAGCTTTACTTCCCTCTGCTCATCTCTGGGTGCCACTGTCAGGTCCACATACAGAGTAAACTCTTCCTTCCAGTGTCTCCATGTCTGTGAGAGATTGGAAGAAGTGACATCCAGTCTCTGAGGGGGTTTCAGGCCACTCTCCATAGTGCAGTCTGATAGGGACTCTGTACTTACAGTTGCTGATTCTCTGTACAGTTCCAGTGTCACACAATCTGTATTTGTAGACAGAAGACTTGCTATTCAGAGGTTCAGTGCCCAGCTGCCACCATGTTCTGTTAGTAGATCCTGCTCAGATGCTCACACACTGTAGTTAGTAGGAGACATTTATTAGGTGCTCCTAGCTGCCATTATACATGTGTCTGCCCTAGAACTACAACCAAAGAGAGGCAATAACACAGTTGTACCAGTATCTAAGTAGTGAGACCCCTAGAGGCCATACACAGCATATAACATATTGCTACAGTACCTAACTGCCTCATCATTCACCCTATTGGCACTCCAGTTCTTCTTCACCTCTGGTTTTCTTGTTTTATGACAAAAAAATGCTATTGCTTATATGGAAGTATTTTTATTGTGTGTGTATATAATTAAATCTCTTTCTTATGTACAGGATGTAATGGTTACCCTTCAGGACCGTATCTCCCTTCGCCATCGTGATCATTTCTCCCTTGTCCTACAATATTCTGCAACAGATCAGGGCCAGAAGTTTCTGCTACTGCAAGACAAGCAACCACTGGCTCACGTAAGAACTGGGAAAGAGGGCATGAAATGAATGAAGATAGAGAACAGACACATAAACTGACTTATCCAGTAAAGAGGAGCAAAGTGCAATAGCTTTCTTCTTTGAACAGTTCTAAATATATGGCACTGTGGTGCACTGTATGCAGTTTATAGGTCTGAAGCAGTACCATCTCAAAAGCATCATGGACCCCTGGGCAAAGTAATGCACTGGGGCCTCTACCAACCTGCATCAGGTGTCCCCATTACAGTGCCCCCTTACATCAATTGCCCCCATCACAGCATCTCCATACATCAGATCTCCCCGTCACAGTGTCCCCAAAGAACAGGTGTCCCCATTACAGCGTCCCCATACATCAGATCTCCCCGTCACAGTGTCCACATACATCAGATCTCCCCATCACAATGTCCCCATACATCGGGTGCCCCCATCACAGCGTCCTCATACATCAGGTGTCCCCATCACAGCATCCCCATCCATTAGATGTTCCCATTCATCAGATGTCCTCATCACAGCGTCCCCATAGATCAGGTCTCCCCATCACAGTGTACCCATACATCAGGTGTCCCCATTATGGCACCCCCATACATCAGGTTTCCCTATCACAGCGTCCTCATACATCAGGTGTCCCCATCACAGCGTCCCCATCCATTAGATGTTCCCATTCATCAGATGTCCTCATCACAGCGTCCCCATAGATCAGGTCTCCCCATCACAGTGTACCCATACATCAGGTGTCCCCATTATGGCCCCCCCCCCCATACATCAGGTGTCCCTATCACAGCATCCTCATACATCAGGTGTCCCCATCACAGCGTCTCCATCCATTAGATGTTCCTATTCATCAGATGTCCTCATCACAGCGTCCCCTTAGATCAGGTCGCCCCATCACAGTGTACCCATACATCAGGTGTCCCCATTATGGCACCCCCATACATCAGGTGTCCCCCATCACAGCATCCTCATACATCAGGTGTCTCCATCAAAGCATCCCCATCCAATAGCTGTTCCCATTCATCAGATGTCCTCATCACAGCGTCCCCATAGATCAGGTCTCACCATCACAGTGTACCCATACATCAGGTGTCCCCATTATGGCAGCCCCATACATCAGGTGTCCCCATCACAGCGTCCTCATACATCATGTGTCCCCATCACAGCATCCCCATCCATTAGATGTCCCCATCACAGTGTCTCCATTCATCAGATGTCCTCATCACAGTGTTCCCATACATCAGGTGTCTCCGCATCACAGCATCCACATCCATCAGGTGTCCGACATCACAGCATCCTCATTCATCAAGTGTCCCCATCACAGTGTCCACATTCATCAGGTGTCCTCATCACAGTATCCCCATCCATCAGGTGTCCCCATCACAGTATCCCCATTCATTAGGTGTCCTCATCACAGTGTCCCCATACATCAAGTGTCCCCATCACAGCATCCCCATACATCAGGTCTCCCCATCACAGATTCCTCATACATCTGGTGTCCTTATTACAGCATCCCCATACATCAGGTGTCCCCATCACAGCATCCTCATACCTCAGGTGTCCCCATCACAGCGTCCTCATACATCAGGTGCCCCATCACAGCATCCCCATCCATCATGTGTCCCCATCACAATGTTCCCATTTATCAGGTGTCCTCATCACAGTGTTCCCATACATCAGGTATCTTCATCAGTGTTCCCATGCATCAGGTTCCCCCATAACAGTGCCCCTTACATCAGAGTTGTGTCCCCCCTCCACAACACTGCGCACGGGCCCTCCTTGTCCTGGCCTAGATCATGGGGTCCCCATGCGCCTGGGGCCCCTGGGCAGTACCCAGGGTGTGCCTATGCATTAAGACGGCCCTGGTCTGAAGGGGGCTCTAAAATCTTAATGGTGGCTTTGAGCTTGTGTGGTTTTCACAATTTGGTATTGCTCTATATGTTGTCTTAAAGTGGAACTTCATCCAAAACATTTTCATTTCGGTTAGAGTAAAGAAGGGGTAAAATTATTTTAGATCTTATTGTTGTTTGCATCCCCGTGGTGGACTTTCCCTATTACTCCCTGTCCTGTTTGCCCAAGGATAAGTAGAGAGGTTCTGCCAAAATTGATTTCACTGCACAATTTCCCACTGACCTGCCCGGGTGAAATTTCCCTGAAAAAAAAAAAGTAGTAATTTTTTTTTATGTTTATTTAGAGTTTTTATTCATTTATTTTTTAAGGGAACTTTCATTTCGTGTAACTGATTGCACCCTAAAACCACCACAAAATACCTAATTTTGCCTTCCCTATTCAATCCAATGCATATTGCTGAAATCTCCTGAATTTCACCAGAACTTCAGGGAAACCAAATGACAATCAATTTTAGTTAACCCCAGTTATTTAGTCAAGAGGAACAAAGTCCAAAAAATATATGTTGGGTTGCATGTTAAAAGTGTTCAGCCATCTCCTGTAGATTGTCTAAAGTCTCTGACATTCCCTGTAAGATGTCCTCAGTCTATAACCATCTCCTGTAGCTTATCTACAGTCTCTGAAAATCTCCTGTAGGATGCCCTAAGTCTATGACATCTCTGGTAGCTTGTTTGCAGTCTGTGACCACCTCCTATAGGATGTCCTCAGTCTCTGACCATCTCCTGTAGGATGTCCTCATTCTCCAACCATCTCCTGTAGGATCTCCTCAGTCTATGATCATCTCTTGTAGGATGTCCTCAGTCTAGGAACATCTCTTGTAGCTTGTCTACAGTCTCTGAAAATCTCCTGTAGGATGCCCTAAGTGTAAGACATCTCTGGTAGCTTGTTTGCAGTCTGTGACCACCTCCTATAGGATGTCCTCAGTCTCTGACCATCTCCTGTAAGATGTCCTCAGGCTCTGACCATCTCATGTAGGATGTCGACAGTTTCTGACTATCTCCTGTAGGATGTCCTCATTCTCCAACCATCTCCTGTAGGATCTCCTCAGTCTATGGCCATCTCTTGTAGGATGTCCTCAGTCTATGAACATCTCTTGTAGCTTGTATGTGTTGCACCCTCCTAGATAGGTTGCTAGAAAGGTCAGGTAAATGTAGTTTTTTTTGGGCTCCTCTGTAGTCAGTGAAGCTTTGTGTGATTTCTTTAGGCTGTTCTAGGCTTTACTGGCTGCCAGCTAAACTGCTTCCCCCGCCTTCTGGTCAATTCTTGAATGTAATGGGCTTGAAGAAGCAGATCCACAGCTTGAATATCTATGTGGTCTTGGTCAATCCTTGGGGGAGGGTGCCCAGTAGGTGACTGAGAAGTGCATAAATAATCTGGGGTCTGAGGCATCCATGTTCATGTCCAGGAGATGAAGTTCCCAGCCTGAAGGGCAGTACAGCTGAAGTTTCAGAGGAGTTCATCGAGCTCCCAACTCAGCTAGAGCTGGAGGCCTTCTGTTTTGAGAATAGCAGCAGCTAATCAAGGGATATAAGGAAAAGCAAATCTGCACTAGTTTTTCAACCCTCCCCATCAAGGGATTTCACTTAGGATCTGGTCTGGGAGTATACAGGAGGAAAGTCTGTCTGATATTAGAAGGAGGCATCCAAGTATCCAGGGACCTTGAGAGTACAGACCTGAGTGTAGGAACCTAGAGCTTGCTTGGATTAGGACATTCTTTATAGTGTCTCAGTGCTATTCAATCCCTTACTGACTTCTAGAGGGACTGTACTAAGGTGTTTGGACAGAGCGAAGAGTGTCCTCTGACTATTACACTGCGTTTCCTGGAGTATCCCAGAGCTCCCTGCACCCTAACTATGTTCAACTTACAATAAAGCATGAAAAGATACCCCTAGACTGGCTATTGAGTCATAAGAGTGACTGTCCTGGTGCACCTGTCTGCCTTTACACTAACTAGGGAAGAGAAGCTGGGAGATTGCAGTCTCTGACAATCTCCTGTAGGATGTCTACAGTCTTTCACCATCCCTGATGAATGTCTGCAGGCTTTGACCATCTCTTCTAGCTTTTCTACAGTCTCTGTCCATCTACTGTAGGATGTCCTCAGTCTATGACCATCTCTTTTAGCTTGTTAGCAGTCTCTGACTATTTCTTGTAGGACGTCCTCAGGCTATGACCATCTCTTGTAGCTTGATTGCAGTCTCTGACCATCATCTGTAGCATGTCTAAAGTCTCTAAAAATCTCCTGTAGGATATCCTCAAACTATAACCATCTCTTTTAGCTTGATTGCGGTTTCTGACCATCGCCTGTATCATGTCTAAAGTCTCTGACAATCTCCTGTAGGATTTCCTCAAGCTATGACCATCTCTTGTAGCTTGATTGCAGTCTCTGACCATCATCTGTAGCATGTCTAAAGTCTCTGACAATCTCCTGTAGGATGTCCTCAAGCTATGACCATCTCTTTTAGCTTGTTAGTAGTCTCTGACTATTTCTTGTAGGACGTCCTCAGGCTATGACCATCTCTTGTAGCTTGATTGCAGTCTCTGACCATCATCTGTAGCATGTCTAAAGTCTCTAAAAATCTCCTGTAGGATATCCTCAAGCTATAACCATCTCTTTTAGCTTGATTGTGGTTTCTGACCATCACCTGTAGCATGTCTAAAGTCTCTGACAATCTCCTGTAGAATGTTTTCAAGCTATGACCATCTCTTGTAGCTTGATTGCAGTCTCGGACCATCACCTGTAGCATGTCTTAAGTCTCTGAAAATCTCCTGTAGAATATTCTCAAGCTATGACCATCTCTTGTAGCTTGATTGCAGTCTCTGACCATCGCCTGTAGCATGTCTAAAGTCTCTGACAATCTCCTGTAGGATATCCTCAAGCTATGACCATCTCTTTTAGCTTGATTGCAGTCTCCGACCATCACCTGTAGCATGTCTAAAGTCTCTGACAATCTCCTGTAGAATGTACTCAAGCTATGACCATCTCTTGTAGCTTGATTGCAGTCTCTGACCATCACCTGTAGCATGTCTAAAGTCTTTGACAATCTCCTGTAGGATATCCTCAAGCTATGACCATCTCTTTTAGCTTGATTGCAGTCTCCGACCATCACCTGTAGCATGTCTAAAGTCTCTGACAATCTCCTGTAGAATGTACTCAAGCTATGACCATCTCTTGTAGCTTGATTGCAGTCTCTGACCATCACCTGTAGCATGTCTAAAGTCTCTGACAATCTCCTGTAGAATGTTCTCAAGCTATGACCATCTCTTGTAACTTTTCTACATTCCTGTAGGATGTCCTCAAGCTATGACCATCTCTTTTAGCTTGATTGCAGTCTCTGACCATCGCCTGTATCATGTCTAAAGTCTCTGACAATCTCCTGTAGGATGTCCTCAAGCTATGACCATCTCTTTTAGCGTGATTGCAGTCTCTGACCATCACCTGTATCATGTCTAAAGTCTCTGACAATCTCCTGTAGGATATCCTCAAGCTATGACCATCTCTTGTAGCTTGATTTCAGTCTCTGACCATCACCTGTAGCATGTCTAAAGTCTCTGACAATCTCCTGTAGAATGTACTCAAGCTATGACCATCTCTTGTAGCTTGATTGCAGTCTATGACCATCACCTGTAGCATGTCTAAAGTCTCTGACAATCTCCTGTAGAATGTACTCAAGCTATGACCATCTCTTGTAACTTTTCTACATTCCTGTAGGATGTCCTCAAGCTATGACCATCTCTTTTAGCTTGATTGCAGTCTCTGACTATCGCCTGTAGCATGTCTAAAGTCACTGACAATCTCCTGTAGGATGTCCTCAAGCTATGACCATCTCTTGCAGCTTGATTGCAGTCTCTGACCATCGCCTGTAGCATGTCTAAAGACTATGACAATATCCTGTAGGATGTCCTCAAGCTATGACCATCTCTTGTAGCTTGATTGCAGTCTCTGACCATCATCTGTATCATGTCTAAAGTCTCTGACAATCTCCTGTAGGATGTCCTCAAGCTATGACCATCTCTTGTAGCTTGATTGCAGTCTCTGACCATCACCTGTATCATGTCTAAAGTCTCTGACAATTTCCTGTAGGATGTCCTCAAGCTATGACCATCTCTTTTAGCTTGATTGCAGTTTCTGACCATCGCCTGTATCATGGCTAAAGTCTCTGACAATCTCCTGTAGGATGTCCTCAAGCTATGACCATCTCTTGTAACTTTTCTACATTCCTGTAGGATGTCCTCAAGCTATGACAAGCTCTTGTAGAATATTTGCAGTCCCTGACCATCTCCTGTAGCATGTCTAAAGTCTCTGACAATCTCCTGTAGGATGTCCTCAAGCTATGACCATCTCTTGTAGCTTGATTGCAGTCTCTGACCATCACCTGTAGCATGTCTAAAGTCTCTGACAATCTCCTGTAGGATGTCCTCAAGCTATGACCATCTCTTGTAGCTTGATTGCAGTCTCGGACCATCATCTGTATCATGTCTAAAGTCTCTGACAATCTCCTGTAGAATGTTCTCAAGCTATGACCATCTCTTGTAGCTTGATTGCAGTCTCTGACCATCACCTGTAGCATGTCTAAAGTCTCTGACAATCTCCTGTAGGATGTCCTCAAGCTATGACCATCTCTTTTAGCTTGATTGCAGTTTCTGACCATCGCCTGTATCATGGCTAAAGTCTCTGACAATCTCCTGTAGGATGTCCTCAAGCTATGACCATCTCTTGTAACTTTTCTACATTCCTGTAGGATGTCCTCAAGCTATGACAAGCTCTTGTAGAATATTTGCAGTCCCTGACCATCTCCTGTAGCATGTCTAAAGTCTCTGACAATCTCCTGTAGGATGTCCTCAAGCTATGACCATCTCTTGTAACTTTTCTACATTCCTGTAGGATGTCCTCAAGCTATGACCAGCTCTTGTAGAATATTTGCGGTCCCTGACCATCTCCTGTAGCATGTCTGCAGTCCCTACCCATCACTTTGGTGATGTCTAGCACCGCACTTGCGTCCTTTCACTTGTGGTCACTGCAGTTTGAATATAATGCTGATTTTGTCCACATTTGTGCCAAATAAGCACATTTGTTTTTTGTAAGTGGTAAATTATTTACAACAAAACAAGGGGGTTTCTGCTTTTCTTCCATAATTCTACAACCCACCCTGGAGCCCCTTGACAAATGAAATAAAAAAGTGCCAACCTCTATACTTTCTGCAGTCCCCTCCCCCCCTCCCCCATAGCTTCTGTCCCTTACAAAGAACTTGGACAGCTATCAAAGAACCCGGCAACCCACTGAGTATGCTGACTTGACTTTCACTGCCTGGTGTTTAATCAATATGCTGACCGTGTGTGACTTATTGCTTCTGAACAGCTCCTACCGCCAGATGGAGGAGGTCACATGGGGGCAATTCATGGCTGCAGATTCCAGACGCACATCTCTGGTTTGCAGTTCTCTGTACTAAAAGCTTAATGTTACCAACAGAATATGCAGTTTATTAGTATGGTCGGCGTCAATGCAAAAAGGTTGGCATTTTTGCCTGGCGTCCTGGTCTTAAAGACACTCTAACACCATTCATTCATTCATCCATTCATTCATTCATTCATTCATCCATTCATTCAACAACAATCTTCTCATAAAATGTTGTGTGCATTGAACATATTTTTGGCATGATATTCAACTGTAAAAGCCATTCAAAAGACCAGAGACTGCTGGCAGGCACCATCCTAATAGATATGTTGTCAGCAGCAACCCCAGTAGACTCAATTGACATTCTGTAGTAATACCCTTTGCCCCTCCCCTTGGCAGTAATAAAAATGATTTGTGAGGAGGAGCATAGGACCTGGGACAGCACAGACAATAATTAGACACTCGGTCACATACCTGGCTGGAAGTCGAAGTGATGAGAGGGCTTCCCTTGTGGCTATGGAGGTGACAATGGGGAGTGCAAGGGTCAAAGAAGCATGGGAACTGATAGACCAGTTGGCTGGTTCGGCTCCAAGAGGTGTCCAGCTGGGTAGTGTTCCAGGGAGGTTGGCAAGTATGTCAGCAGAAACACAAGATAATGGTAGAGTGATAACGACCACAGTAGGTGACGATGGTGCAGGGAGGAACGAAAGAGATAGTTGAGGTTGGGATCCAGGCCAAGGTCAAAAAGGGATGATCAGTAGGATGAGAGATGTCAGCGTGGTCAGGAGCCAGAGCCAGGGTCATGCGCAGTGATCAGAAGGTTAAAGACATCAGAGTAGTCCGGACCAGGGGCGGACTGACAACTCATGGGGCCCCCGGGCAATAGGGGATCACGGGGCGCTGTGTCCTTGCCCAAACTCAAAAAAGCCTATGAAAAAGGTACCAGGAGCATCTCATGGGGCCCCCTACTGACCCCGGGCCCTCGGGCAGTGCCAGAGTTTCCAAATGGTCAGTCCGCCCCTGGTCAGGACCCGAGCCAGGGTCACAATCAGTAAATCAGAAGCAAAGTCCTAAAACTAGTCAGGGCCATGCATGGTAGATCAGGAGAAGCAGAGTTCATGCCAGGGTCACTACCAGAGGTCAAGCAGCAGGAAGGTCTAGAGGTGAGCTGAGGCAATAAAAAAAGGATAAACATAGGATATATGGGAAGAAGGATCATGGACAAGCTGAGGTGGGGGTTAGGAACTGGGACAGCACAGACAGTAATTAGACACTATGTCATAGCTGGCTGGAGGACAAAGTGATGAGAGGGCTTCCCTTGTGGCTATGGTTCAAGCACCCCTAGGAGTGATGACAGGGAGTGCTGATAGAACGGTTCGCTGGTGGTGGCTTCAAGAGGTGTCTGGCTTGGTAGTTCTCAGAAAGGTGGGTGAAGATGTCAGCAGGAACAGGTCAGGCCCGGTAGTTGGCGGAGTGATATTGCCCACAGTAAGTGATGATGGTACAGGGTCAGACTAGCAAAGAGGAATGGGAAAGACGTAGTGGAGGTCATGGTCTAGGTCAAGGTCAAACACAAATGATCAGAAGGATGAGTGATGACAGCATGGTCAGGAGCCAGAGCCAGAGTCATGCACAGTGATCACAAGGATAAAGAAATGAGCGTAGTCAGAAGCCGAGCCAGGGTCATACACAGTAGACCAGGAGAAGCAGAGTTCTTAAACTAGCCAGGGCCACAACTAGAGGTCATGCAGCAGGAAGATCTGGAGGTGAGCTGAGTCAATAGCAAAAGTTAGGATAAACACAGGATATACAGGAAGAAGGATCATGGACATGCTGAGGAGGGGCATTGGAATTGGGCCAGCACAGACAGTAATTAGACACTATGTCATAGCTAGCTGGAGGTCGAAGTGCTGAGAAGGCTTCCCTTGTGGCTATGGTCCAAGCACCCCTAGGAGTGTTGACAGGGAGTAAAAAGCACGGGTGGCGATAGACCAGTTTGCTGGTGGTGGCTTCATGAGGTGTCTGGCTGGGTGGGCGAAGATGTCGGCAGGAACATGTCAGGCCCGGTAGCTGGTGGAGTGCCATTACCTGCAGTAGGTGATGGTGGTGTAGTCAGACCAACAAGAAGGAAAAGGAGAGACTTGTTGGAGATCAGTGTTCAGCCCAAGGTCAAACGCAGATGATCAGTAGGACGAAAGATGACAGTGTGGTGAGGAGCCAGAGCCAGGGTCATACACAGTAGACCAGGAGAAGCAGAGTTCTTAAACTAGCCAGGGCCACAACTAGAGGTCATGCAGCAGGAAGGTCTGGAGGTGAGCTGAGTCAATAGCAAAAGGTAGGATAAACATACGACATACAGGAAGAAGGATCATGGACATGCTGAGGAGGGGCATTTGAATTGGGCCAGCACAGACAGTAATTAGACACTATGTCATAGCTGGCTGGAGGTCGAAGTGATGAGAAGGCTTCCCTTGTTGCTATGGTCCAAGCACCCCTAGGAGTGTTGACGGGGAGTAAAAAGCACAGGTGCCGATAGACCAGTTCGCTGGTGGTGGCTTCATGAGGTGTCTGGCTGGGTGGGCGAAGATGTCGGCAGGAACAGGTCAGGCCCGGTAGCTGGTGGAGTGCCATTACCTGCAGTAGGTGATGGTGGTGTAGAGTCAGACCAGCAAGAAGGAAAAGGAGAGACTTGTTGGAGATCAGTGTTCAGCCCAAGGTCAAACACAGATGATCAGTAGGACGAACGATGACAGTGTGGTGAGGAGCCAGAGCCAGAGTTATACATAGTAGACCAGGAGAAGCAGAGTCCTTAAACTAGCAAGGGTCATGACCCAAGGTCAAGCAGCAGGAAGGGTCCAGAGGCAAGCTGGGTCATTAACAAAAAGTCAGGATAAACACAGGATACATGGGAGGATGAAGGACAAGTTGAAGATCATCCAGCAATCTTCTCTCACTGCTTCTTCCTTTAAATAGGGCATTTGGTGGCAGTTTCGTGTACCAACGTGTTTTTTCACACAACCCCATGTTCCAATGTAGGATATTGATGGAAGTGCCTGGCCTGTGTATTGGGGCCCACAGGCCTGTGTTCCGGGTGGTGTCCTGACACGCTCCCAGAAGAGGAGAGGGCTATGGCATGGAGGGAGGAGGCTGTGCTAGGGAACTGACTCTTTTTTTCATATTATTTTGTTGGATTAGAGTTTTCTGTTTCTCCTTTTTTCTTCTTTTTTGGTGGTTTTGATGCATTGTGAGAATTGCATCCCACCATTTAAATTGGGTGAATTAGCATGGATATGGCAATTACAGTTTTACTCATTTATAGGGCTGCAATTAGAAATCATGGGGCTCCATACAACCGACCTGATAGGGCCAGGGCTTGAGCCAGACCACCCCTCTCCCTAGCCTGCAAGCAGTGTGCGTCATGAAGAAATTTGGTTGTGGCAAAATTGTGCCAACAGTGCAGGGTTCAGGAGTGGGTTGTGTACGGAGTGCAGAGTAATGTGCAGAGTAGTCAGAAGTGGATAACGCCTAGAGATCAGGGATCAGGAGTAGCTAATGTAGAGACTGCAGAGGTCAGAAGTTAGAAATGCATATAGTGCAGGAATCAGGGGTGGAGTGGGTAATGTGCAGAGTGCAGGGGTCTGAAGTAGATAACACATCAGGTGCAGGGGTAAGGAGTGGGTAATGTGCAGAGTGCAGAGGTCAGAAGTTAGTAACACATATAGTGCAGGAATCAGGGGTGGAGTGGGTAATGTACAGAGTGCAGGGGTCCGAAGTAGATAACGCATCGAGTGCAGGGGTAAGGAGTGGGTAATGTGCAGAGTGCAGGGGTCCGAAGTAGATAACACATCAAGTGCAGGGGTAAGGAGTGGGTAATTTTCAGAGTGCAGAAGTCAGAAGTGCAGGAGTAATGTATAGAGTGCAGGAGTCCGAAGTAGATGACGCATTGAGTGCAGGGGTAAGGAGTGGTTAATGTGCAGAGTGCAGAGGTCAGAAGTTAGGAACACATATAGTGCACGAATCAGGGGTGGAGTGGCTAATGTACAGAGTGCAGGGGTAATGTACAGAGTGCAGGGGTCAAAAGTAGATAACGCATCGAGTGCAGGGGTCAGAAGTTGATAACGCATCGAGTGCAGGGGTCAGAAGTTGATAACGCATCGAGTGCAGGGGTCAGAAGTTGATAACGCATCGAGTGCAGGGGTCAGAAGTTGATAACGCATCGAGTGCAGGGGTCAGAAGTTGATAACACATCGAGTGCAGGGGTCAGGAGTGGGTAATGTGCAGAGGTTAGAAGTTAGGAACACATATAGTGCACGAATCAGGGGTGGAGTGGCTAATGTACAGAGTGCAGGGGTAATGTACAGAGTGCAGGGGTCAAAAGTAGATAACGCATCGAGTGCAGGGGTCAGAAGTTGATAACGCATCGAGTGCAGGGGTCAGAAGTTGATAACACATCGAGTGCAGGGGTCAGAAGTTGATAACGAATCGAGTGCAGGGGTCAGAAGTTGATAACGCATCGAGTGCAGGGGTCAGAAGTTGATAACGCATCGAGTGCAGGGGTCAGAAGTTGATAACACATCGAGTGCAGGGGTCAGAAGTTGATAACACATCGAGTGCAGGGGTCAGGAGTGGGTAATGTGCAGAGGTCAGAAGTTAGGAATGCATATAGTGCAGGAATCAGGAGTGGAGTCGGTAATGTACAGAGCGCAGGGGTATGGTACAGAGTGCAGGGGTCAGAAGTGGGTAATGCATAGAGTGTAGAGGTCAGGAGTGGGTCATGTACAGACTGCAGGGTAATGTACAGAGTATAGGGGTCAGAAGTAGATAACGTATCGAGTGCAGGGGTCAGGATTGGGTAATGTACTGGGTGCAGAGGTCAGAGGTGAGTACTGCATCAAGTGCAGAGGTCAGGATTGGGTAATGCACAGAGTATAGAGGTCAGAAGTAGATAATGTATCAAGTGCAGGGGTCAGGAGTGGGTAATGTACAGGGTGCAGAGGTCAGAGGTGAGTAGGGCATAGAGTGCAGTGGTCAGGAGTGGGTAAGGTACAGAGTATAGGGGTCAGAAGTAGATAACATATCGAGTGCAGGGGTCAGGATTGGGTAATGTACAGGGTGCAGAGGTCAGAGGTGAGTAGGGCATAGAGTGCAGTGGTCAGGAGTGGGTAATGTACAGGGTGCAGAGGTCAGAGGTGAGTAGGGCATAGAGTGCAGTGGTCAGGAGTGGGTAATGTACAGGGTGCAGAGGTCAGAGGTGAGTAGGGCATAGAGTGCAGGGGTCAGGAGTGGGTAATGTACAGAGTGCAGAGGTCAGAGGTGAGTAGTGCATAGAGTGCAGTGGTCAGGAGTGGGTAGAGTGCAGAGGTCAGAGGTGAGTAGTGCATAGAGTGCAGGGGTCAGGAGTGTGAAAGGTCAAAAGTATGTAATGAGTGCAAGGGTTAGGAGGGGGTCATGCATAGGCAAAGGCAGCGGATGGGGCAAAACCTGCAAAGGCAGTGTATGGGGATCTACTCATGGTGCAGCCACGATGATCTGAATTGCACTGTGGCATCCACTCCCTGTGGATGAAGGAGACCCATTCTACTGCTAAATTGTCCGGGCCTGGACCGATACTGGAGGACCAGCGCTACCACCTTGTCAGCAGCTCTTTTCATTTATATAGTGTTGTCACCCTGTTAAAGGATGCGGAAAAATAATGGTTCCACTGGCGGGTTCAACAGGTAATGAAATGGTTTCGGGGGAGTCGGAAAAGCAAAAACTGCTGTGTTAATGCTATGAATAAAGAAAACGTCATTTTAATTTTTTTTCCCCACACTTCCCATTTCTATGGGTGTTTATTAAATACATGTATTGTTCTGTGTATACTGAAAAGCATCTTGCCATAGAAATGTAATGATGCGTCTCCCCTCTTAGGTCGTGCATCGAACTCACTATCAGGGTATGAAATGCTTGTTTCGAATCTGCTTTTTTCCTAAAGACCCGGCTGATATTCTGCATTCCGATCCGGCTGCATTCGAGTATCTGTATATCCAGGTAATATACAAACATATATGCAATGATTTACAATGCTTCACTCAGTTATGGTGACGTGGTTCTTTAAATATTCCCTCTCTACCCCAGTGTACCCAGCACGTCCCTTCATCCCTGCCCTGCCTTGCAGTTATGAATGTGCCATCTGGGTTCTGCACCCACTGCTGGCAGAAAAGGGCGCTGGAGGAAGGAAGTGCCACCTAAATGTCACCGAGCAAGGCATTTTGATATTTGCATAACTCCTCCCACTGAGGAATTTTGAGAGAGGCACTAATGCTGGCCATAGATAGGTCAAAAATCAGCCAATTTTTCGACCGATTTTTGCACTGTTAGTGGGTTAATTGTGAGGCCGTTTTTCGCACAGTTTTTTTTTATTGGTCATGTTGGAAGATACGCGGCCGATTTGGACGATCGCCCTATTTTCCAGGCGATGATGGGCAAATTGGCTGATCGTTTTACCGATAAAAAAATCTGTGCATGAGCCGTGACCTGCAAGAAAAAGAAGAAGCAGTAAAAGAAGTAGTGGAAGAAAAGAAAAAGAAGAAAAAAAAAGAAGAAGAGGAAGAAAAGAAAAAGAAGAGGAAAAAGAAGAAGAAGAAGAAATAGAAGAAGAGGAAATAGAAAGAAGAAATAGAAAAAGAAGAAGAAGAAGCAGAAATATAAAAAGAAGAAAATGAAAAAGAAGAAGAAAAATAATAAGAAGAAATAGAAAAAGAAGAAAAGAAAAAGAAGTAGAAGAAGAAATAGAAGAGGGAGGAGAAATAGAAGGAGAAGAAGAAGGAGAAAAAGAAGGAGAAAAAGAAGAAGAAGAAAAAGAAGAAATAGAAGAAAAAGAGGTTGAAAAAGAAAAAGAAGAAATAGAAGAAAAGAAGCAGAAAAAGACAAAGAAAAAGAAGCAGAAGAAGACAAAGAAGAAAAAGAAGAAGGAGAAAAAGAAGAAGAAGAAGACAAAGAAGAAGAAGAAGAAGGAGAAAAAGAAGAAGAAGAAGACAAAGAAGAAGAAGAAGAAAAGAAAAAGAAGAAGAAGTAGACAAAGAAGAAGAAGAAATAGAAGAGGAAGAAGAAGAAGACAAAGAAGAAGAAGACAAAGAAGAAGAAGAAATAGAAGAGGAAGAAGACGACAAAGAAGAAGAAGACGACAAAGAAGAGAAAGAAGAAATAGAAGAGGAAGAAGAAGAAGACAAAGAAGAAGAAGAAATAGAAGAAGCAGAAGAAGAAATAGAAGAAAAAGAAGAAGATGAAATAGAAGAAAAAGAAGAAGACAAAGAAGAAGAAGAAAAAGAAGAAGAAGAAATAAAAGAGGAAGAAGAAATAGAAGAAAAGAAGCAGAAGACAAAGAAGTAGAAGAAAAAGAAGAAGAAGCAGCAGAAGAAAAAGAAGAAAAAAAAGAAGAAGAAAAAGAAGCAGAAGACAAAGAAGAAGAAATAGAAGAGGAAGAAGAATAAGACAACGAAGAAGAGGAAAAAGATGAAGAAGAAGAAATAGAAGAAGAAAATGAAATAGAAGAAAAAGATGAAGAAGAAATAGAAGAAGCAGAAAAAGAAGAAGAATGTACAGGTGTCACTGAACGGCGGCTCCGTTCTTCTTCCGCTATTATATTTTATATGAAAAAGTCTTGCGGTTGCAACAAATGTATCCATTTGTATCCAGATAAAAACATAATGTATTTGTATTGCTGTCACCTTGTATGGTGCGCTCCCCCGTCTCTGTCAAACTGGTTTCTTGTCCCATTCTGTACGTGAACATTGGTGGCGGCATCGGCACCGACCGATTTTTTCGTTTATCGGCCGACAATTCAATTAATTTTTTTCGTTTATCGGTCGACAATTCGGCCGATAAACGGCCCGTCTATGGCCTGCATTAGGCAAGGTGCTGTGAGGATTTCAGGAAGCTATGTAAAAAAAATTTTACAAAATCCCCTCCCAGTAGCCCTGATCTGTCTGCATTGCATAGAGAAGCACATAGACCCAGTGATGATGTCACTTGGTCTAAAACAGGGTATGTATTAAACCGGTAAAAAAAAAAAAGAAAGAAGCTTAATGCATTGATTGTTATGTTTTCTTAGAGCCGTAATGATGTGATAAGAGAGAGGCTGGGATCAGAACTGAAGCCAGAGTTGCTCCTGGGCCTGTGTGCTCTGCATATATACATCAGTGTCAGCTCCTCTCATCCAGGTCAGAAGATTTCACTACGAGGAGTCGAGTAAGGACAATATATTTATATACATTTCTCCTACTATACCTTCACCAGGGGCGGACTGACATCTCATGGGGCCCCCGGGCAATAGGAGATCATGGGGCCCCCCATTATGCATGGAAACTCAAAAAAGCCTATGAAAAAGGTACCAGGGGCATCTCATGGGGCCCCCTACTGACCCTGGGCCCTTGGGCAGTGCCCGAGTTTCCAAATGGTCAGTCCGCCCCTGACCTTCCCCCAATGCTACATCGAAATCAGGCTGAAATAGCGTGGACCCTGTCACCATGTCAAGTCTATTAACCCCTCCAGAGGATTTCCCCCCCCCTTCCTGACCAGACCATTTTTTGCGTTGCAGCGCTGCGTTACTTACAATTGCGCAGTCATGCAACGCGCACCCAAATGAAATGTACGTCCTTTTTTTCCCACAAACAGAGCTTTTTTTCGGTGGTATTAGAACGCCTGTGCATTTTTTTATTTTTCGTGCTATAAACAAAAAACAAATTTTGCAAAAAAAAAAAAACAATATTTTTGAATTTTTGCTATTAAATGTGTCCAGTAAAAAAAAAATTAAAAAAATCAAATTTCGTCATAAATTTAAGCCAAAATGTATTCTGCGACATGTTCAAAAATAAAATCTGAATAGGTGTAAATTAATTGGTTTACGTGAGATCCCCAGTGACACCAATACAGTGTCTTTTGCTAAAAAAAAAAAATCCCAATACGTGTAAATTAATTTGTTTACGTGAAAGTTACAGCGTTTACAAATGACGGTATTTAAACTGGAATTTTTAATTTTTTGTACTAGTAATGGCAGCGATCAGTGACATATAGCAGGACCGTGGGACTGCGGCGGGCATTCTGACACTGGGGGGAACTGATTTGGTGTCACTGACATCCCCAGTGACACCAATACAGTGTCTTTTGCTAAAAGAAAATCCCAAGACGTGTAAATTAATCAGTTTATGTGAAATTTATAGCGTCTACAAATGGCGGTATAGATACTGGAATTTTTTTATTTTTAGTAGTAATGGCGGTCATGCAACGCTGCACCCAAACTAAATTTATGGCCTTATTTTCCCACGAATAGAGCTTTCTTTTTGATCGCCTGTGCATTTCTTTTTTTTTTTTTGCACTATGAAAAAAAAAAGACCAACAATTTTGGGAAAAAAACAATATTTTTACACTTTTTGCTATTAAACGTGTCCAGTAAAAATTAAAAAAAAAAAAAAATTTTGTCATAAATTTAGGCCAAAATGCATTCTGCTCCGTGTCTTTGCTAAAATAAAATCCCAATACGTGGAAATTAATTGGTTTACGTGAAAGTTATAGCGTTTGCAAATGGCGGTATATATATTGGGATTTTTTTTTTTTTACTGTGCAGTTTTTAATTTTTTCTGTGCTATGAAAAAAAAAAAGACCGATAATTTTGAGAAAAAAACTATATTTTTAACTTTTTGCTATTAAACATGTCCAGTAAAAAAAAAAAATTAAAAATCAAATTTCGCATTAATTTAAGCCAAAATGTATTCTGCGACATGTTCAAAAATAAATTCCCAATACGTGTAAATTAATTGGTTTACATGAAAGTTATAGTGTTTACAAATGGCGGTATAGATACTGGGGATTTTTTTTTTATTTACAGTAATGGCGGCGATCAGCGACTTATAGCGGGACCGTGCGACTACGGCTGGCATTTTGACACTGGGGGGGGAACTGACTTGGTGTCACTGACATCCCTGGTGGCACCAATACAGTGTCTTTTGCTAAAAAAAAAATCCCAATACGTGTAAATTAATTTATTTTAAATTTTTTTATTTTTACTAGTAATGGCGGTCATGCAACGCTGCACCCAAATGAAATTTATGTCCTTTTTTTCCCCATGAATAGAGCTTTTTTTGGTGGTATTTGATCGCCTGTGCAGTTTTAAATTTTTTTTTGCGCTATGAAAAAAGAAAACAATTTTGAGAAAAAAAATTATATTTTTACTTTTTGCTATTAAACGTGTCCAGTAAAAAGTTTAAAAAATCTAATTTCATCATAAATTTAGGCCAAAATGTATTCTGCTCCGTTTCTTTTTTTATACTTTGATTAAAAAAAAATCCCAATACGTGTAAATTAATTGGTTTACGTGAAAGTTATAGCGTTTACAAATGGCGGTATATATATTGGGATTTTTTTTTTTTTACTGTGCAGTTTTTAATTTTTTCTGTGCTATGAAAAAAAAAAAAGACCGATAATTTTGAGAAAAAAACTATATTTTTAACTTTTTGCTATTAAACATGTCCAGTAAAAAAAAAAATTTAAAAATCAAATTTCGCATTAATTTAAGCCAAAATGTATTCTGCGACATGTTCAAAAATAAAATCCCAATACGTGTAAATTAATTGGTTTACATGAAAGTTATAGCGTTTACAAATGGCGGTATAGATACTGGGGATTTTTTTTTTATTTACAGTAATGGCGGCGATCAGCGACTTATAGCGGGACCGTGCGACTACGGCTGGCATTCTGACACTGGGGGGGGAACTGACTTGGTGTCACTGACATCCCTGGTGGCACCAATACAGTGTCTTTTGCTAAAAAAAAATCCCAATACGTGTAAATTAATTTATTTGAAATTTTTTTATTTTTACTAGTAATGGCGGTCATGCAACGCTGCACCCAAATGAAATTTATGTCCTTTTTTTCCCCATGAATAGAGCTTTTTTTGGTGGTATTTGATCGCCTGTGCAGTTTTTAATTTTTTTTTGCGCTATGAAAAAAGAAAACAATTTTGAGAAAAAAAATTATATTTTTACTTTTTGCTATTAAACGTGTCCAGTAAAAAGTTTAAAAAATCTAATTTCATCATAAATTTAGGCCAAAATGTATTCTGCTCCGTTTCTTTTTTTATACTTTGATTAAAAAAAAATCCCAATACGTGTAAATTAATTGGTTTACGTGAAAGTTATAGCGTTTACAAATGGCGGTATATATATTGGGATTTTTTTTTTTACTGTCCAGTTTTTAATTTTTTCTGTGCTATGAAAAAAAAAAAAGACCGATAATTTTGAGAAAAAAACTATATTTTTAACTTTTTGCTATTAAACATGTCCAGTAAAAAAAAAATTTTAAAAATCAAATTTCGTCATAAATTTAAGCCAAAATGTATTCTACGACATGTTCAAAAATAAAATCCCAATACGTGTAAATTAATTGGTTTACATGAAAGTTATAGTGTTTACAAATGGCGGTATAGATACTGGGGATTTTTTTTTTATTTACAGTAATGGCGGCGATCAGCGACTTATAGCGGGACCGTGCGACTACGGCTGGCATTCTGACACTGGGGGGGGAACTGACTTGGTGTCACTGACATCCCTGGTGGCACCAATACAGTGTCTTTTGCTAAAAAAAAAATCCCAATACGTGTAAATTAATTTATTTTAAATTTTTTTATTTTTACTAGTAATGGCGGTCATGCAACGCTGCACCCAAATGAAATTTATGTCCTTTTTTTCCCCATGAATAGAGCTTTTTTTGGTGGTATTTGATCGCCTGTGCAGTTTTTAATTTTTTTTTGCGCTATGAAAAAAAAAAGACCAACAATTTTGAGAAAAAAAATTATATTTTTACTTTTTGCTATTAAATGTGTCCAGTAAAAAGTTTAAAAAATCTAATTTCATCATAAATTTAGGCCAAAATGTATTCTGCTCCGTTTCTTTTTTTATACTTTGATAAAAAAAAATCCCAATACGTGTAAATTAATTGGTTTACGTGAAAGTTATAGCGTTTACAAATGGCGGTATATATATTGGGATTTTTTTTTTTTTACTGTGCAGTTTTTAATTTTTTCTGTGCTATGAAAAAAAAAAAAGACCGATAATTTTGAGAAAAAAACTATATTTTTAACTTTTTGCTATTAAACATGTCCAGTAAAAAAAAAATTTTAAAAATCAAATTTCGTCATAAATTTAAGCCAAAATGTATTCTGCGACATGTTCAAAAATAAAATCCCAATACGTGTAAATTAATTGGTTTACATAAAAGTTATAGCGTTTACAAATGGCGGTATAGATACTGGGGATTTTTTTTTTATTTACAGTAATGGCGGCGATCAGCGACTTATAGCGGGACCGTGCGACTACGGCTGGCATTCTGACACTGGGGGGAACTGACTTGGTGTCACTGACATCCCTGGTGGCACCAATACAGTGTCTTTTGCTAAAACAAAATCCCAATACGTGTAAATTAATTTATTTTAAATTTTTTTATTTTTACTAGTAATGGCGGTCATGCAACGCTGCACCCAAACTAAATTTATGTCCTTTTTTTTCCCATGAATAGAGCTTTTTTTTGGTGGTATTTGATCACCTGTGCAGTTTTTAATTTTTTTTTGTGCTATGAAAAAAAAAAGACCGACAATTTTGAGAAAAAAAATTATATTTTTACTTTTTGCTATTAAACGTGTCCAGTAAAAAGTTTAAAAAAATCTAATTTTATCATAAATTTAGACCAAAATGTATTCTGCTCAGTGTCTTTGCTAAAAAAAAATCCCAATACGTCTAAATTAATTTATTTTTAAATTTTTTATTTTTACTAGTAATGGCGGTCATGCAACACTGTACCCAAATGAAATTTATGTCCTTTTTTTTCCCATGAATAGAGCTTTTTTTTGGTGGTATTTGATCACCTGTGCAGTTTTTAATTTTTTTTTGCGCTATGAAAAAAAAAAGACCGACAATTTTGAGAAAAAAAATTATATTTTTACTTTTTGCTATTAAATATGTCCAGTAAAAAGTTTAAAAAAATCTAATTTTATCATAAATTTAGACCAAAATGTATTCTGCTCAGTGTCTTTGCTAAAAAAAAATCCCAATACGTCTAAATTAATTTATTTTTAAATTTTTTATTTTTACTAGTAATGGCGGTCATGCAACGCTGCACCCAAACTAAATTTATGTCCTTTTTTTTCCCCATGAATAGAGCTTTTTTTTGGTGGTATTTGATCGCCTGTGCAGTTTTAAATTTTTTTTGCGCTATGAAAAAAAAAAAGACTGACAATGTTGAGAAAAAAAATTATATTTTTACTTTTTGCTATTAAACGTGTCCAGTAAAAAGTTTAAAAAAAATCTAATTTTATCATAAATTTAGACCAAAATGTATTCTGCTCCGCGTCTTTGCTAAAAAAAAATCCCAATACGTCTAAATTAATTTATTTTTACATTTTTTATTTTTACTAGTAATGGCGGTCATGCAACACTGTACCCAAATGAAATTTATGTCCTTTTTTTCCCCATGAATAGAGCTTTTTTTTGGTGGTATTTGATCGCATGTGCAGTTTTAAATTTTTTTTGCGCTATGAAAAAAAAAAAGACCGGCAATGTTGAGAAAAAAAATTATATTTTTACTTTTTGCTATTAAACGTGTCCAGTAAAAAGTTTAAAAAAAATCTAATTTTATCATAAATTTAGACCAAAATGTATTCTGCTCCGCGTCTTTGCTAAAAAAAAAATCCCAATACGTCTAAATTAATTTATTTTAAAAATTTTTATTTTTACTAGTAATGGCGGTCATGCAATGCTGCACCCAAATTAAATTTATGTCCTTTTTTTCCCACAAATAGAGTTTTTTTCGGTGGTATTTGATCGCCTGTGCATTTCTTTTTTTTTTTTGCGCTATGAAAAAAAAAAGACCGACAATTTTGGGAAAAAAATAATATTTTTGACTTTTTGCCATTAGACGTGTCCAGTAAAAAATTTTTAAAACAATTAAATTTTGTCATAAATTTAGGCCAAAATGTATTCTGCGGCATGTCTTTGCTAAAAAAAAAATCCCAATACGTGTAAATGAATTGGTTTATGTGAAAGTTATAGCGTTTACAAATGGCGGGAAAGATACTGGGATTTAGAGGTTGAAATCCAGACTCATTAGACCAGGAAACGTTTTACAATCTATTATTGTCCAATTTTGGCGAGCCTGTGCTGACAGGTGTGGCACCCGGTGTGGTCTTCTGCTGACAGGAGTGGCACCTGGTGTGATCTTCTGCTAACAGGAGTGGCACCTGGTGTGGTCTTCTGCTGACAGGAGTGGCCCCGGGTGTGGTCTTCTGACAAGACTGGCACCTGGTGTAGTCTTCTGCTGACAGGAGTGGCACCTGGTGTGGTCTTCTGCTGACAGGAGTGGCACCGGGTGTGGTCTTCTGACAAGACTGGCACCTGGTGTAGTCTTCTGCTGACAGGAGTGGCACCTGGTGTGGTCTTCTGCTGACAGGAGTGGCACCCGGTGTGGTTTTCTGCTGACAGGAGTGGCACCCGATGTGGTCTTCTGCTGACAGGACTGGCATCCAGTGTGGTCTTCTGACAGGACTGGCACCTGGTGTAGTCTTCTGCTGACAGGAGTGGCACCCAGTGTGGTCTTCTGCTGACAGGTGTGGCGCCCGGTGTGGTCTTCTGCTGCTGTAGCCCATCTGCTTTAAAGGTTAAGGTTCAGAGATGGTATTCTGCATACCTTGGGTGTAACGAGCGGTTATTTGAGTTACTGTTGCTTTTCTATCATCTCCAACCAGTCTGCCCATTCTTCTCTGACATCAACAAGACATGCTCCTCCACACAACTGCTGCTCACTGGATATTTTCTCTTTTTTGGACCATTCTCTGTAAACCCTACAAATGATTGTGCGGGAAAATCCCAGCAGATCAGCAGTTTATGAAATACTCAGCCCGTCTGACACCAACAACAAACGTTCCACGTTCAAAGTCACTTAAATCCCCTTTCTTCCCCATTCTAATGCTCGGTTTGAACTTCAGCAAGTCGTCTTCACTGCATCTACATGCCTAAATGCATTGGGTTGCTGCCGTATGATTGGCTGATTAGCAATTTGTGTTACCGAGCAATTGAACAGGTGGACCCAATAAAGTGGCCGGTGAGTGTAACAGGGCCGACAAGAACTGTCATTCTCCATTACCGCTAACCTATATATTCGATACACAAGACAAGGAAACACTCGGGTGGAGTTACTAAAGGCAAATAGACAGTGTACTTTGCAAGTGCAGTTGCTTCAGAGATTAGTAGATAGTTACATAGTTAGTCTGGCTGAAAAAAGACAAAAGTCCATCCAGTTCAACCATTAAAAAAACAAATAAAAAGTTATAATCCTACACCCACAGTTGATCCAGAAATGAAGAAAAACTCTGCTGGCTTCCACCATCCAATTATGTGCAAGCAAAAATGCTGTTTGTTTAATTCACTTTACATGCAGAGCCGAGACAAGGGGTGGGCAGGAGGGACAGCTGCCCTGGGTGCAGTGGGGATTTTGGGGGGCTGTGCTAGAATGAGTGATTTTAAGGGTGGGGTTTGTACTACAAGAGTGGATCTCTGTTAGGAAGGGAAATTTGGGGGGTGGGGGGTAATTGTGCTAGTAGGGATGATTGAAGGGATTTATGCTAGCAGGGGAAATTTGGGGTGGGAGGATTTGTGCTAGGAGGGGAAATTTGGGGTGGAAGGATTTGTGCTAGTAGGGGAAATTGGGGGGGGGGGGGTAATTTGTGCTAGTAGGGATGATTGAAGGGATTTGTGCTGGGGGGGGGGATTTGGGGTGGGAGGATTTCTGCTAGGAGGGGAAATTCGGGGTGGGAGGATTTGTGCTAGGAGGGGAAATTTGGGGGGTGGGGGGTAATTTGTGCTAGTAGGGATGATTTAAGGGATTTGTGCTAGGATGGAAAATATGGGGTGGGAGGATTTGTGCTAGGAGGGGAAATTTGGGGTGGGAGGATTCGTGCTCAGAGGGGAAATTTGGGGTGGGAGGATTTGTGCTAGGAGGGTAAATTTGGGGGAGGGGGGTAATTTGTGCTAGTAGGGATAATTGAAGGGATTTGTGCTAGGAGGGGAATTTAAGGGGGGGGGGGGTATTTTGTGCTAGTAGGGATGATCGAAGGGATTTGTGCTAGGAGGGGAAATTTGGGGTGGGATGATTTGTGCTAGGAGGGGAAATTTGGGGTGGGAGGATTTGTGCTAGGAGGGGAAATTTGGGGTGGGAGGATTTGTGCTAGGAGCAGAAATTTGGGGGGTGGGGGGTAATTTGTGCTAGTAGGGATGATTGAAGGCATTTGTGCTTGGGGGGGGGGATTTGGGGTGGGAGGATTTGTGCTAGGAGGGGAAATTTGGGGTGGGAGGATTTGTGCTAGGAGGGGAAATTTGGGAGGTGGGGGGTAATTTGTGCTAGTATGGATGATTTAAGGGATTTGTGCTAGGAGGGGAAATATGGGGTGGGAGGATTTGTGCTAGGAGGGGAAATTTGGGGGGTGGGGGGTAATTTGTGCTAGTAGGGATGATTTAAGGGATTTGTGCTAGGATGGAAAATATGGGGTGGGAGGATTTGTGCTAGGAGGGGAAATTTGGGGTGTGAGGATTCGTGCTCAGAGGGGAAATTTGGGGTGGGAGGATTTGTGCTAGGAGGGTAAATTTGGGGGGGGGGGGTAATTTGTGCTAGTAGGGATAATTGAAGGGATTTGTGCTAGGAGGGGAATTTAAGGGGGGGGGGGGGTATTTTGTGCTAGTAGGGACGATCGAAGGGATTTGTGCTAGGAGGGGAAATTTGGGGTGGGATGATTTGTGCTAGGAGGGGAAATTTGGGGTGGGAGGATTTGTGCTAGGAGGGGAAATTTGGGGTGGGAGGATTTGTGCTAGGAGGAGAAATTTGGGGGGTGGGGGGTAATTTGTGCTAGTAGGGATGATTGAAGGCATTTGTGCTGGGGGGGGGGGAATTTGGGGTGGGAGGATTTGTGCTAGGAGGGGAAATTTGGGGTGGGAGGATTTGTGCTAGGAGGGGAAATTTGGGGGGTGGGGGGTAATTTGTGCTAGTATGGATGATTTAAGGGATTTGTGCTAGGAAGGGAAATATGGGGTGGGAGGATTTGTGCTAGGAGGGGAAATTTGGGGGGCTGAGCTTGGTTTTTGGAGGGGAGAGAGGATTTATTCTCCGAGGGGAAATTTGAGGGGAAGACCCAATGGGTATGGATACCCCCGGTTAGGAACCTCTGCCCTAGAGCCTATTAGGTTTTGCCAAATCCAAAGCTCTCCATGTATTTGGGAAAAGGCCAAAAGTAATGGAGAGACGCCATATTTGTGAGCACACTTGGACATTATTCTCCCCGAAGATATTTCTGAAGACAGAACACGCTGACATATGTAGCTTTAGGTTTTGTGTTGACTTCTTCTCATTAGTTTCCTTTCCCTTTCACGTTGTCTTTCTAGGAAAGAGTGGGGCTTGGATCCTTTTCTTCCACAATCCCTTCTGCAGAACTTCAAAGAAAAAACCTTACGGAAAGCGTTGGCTCAACACCTCAAGATCCACCAAAACCAGTTGTCTGGCAACAAGGTAAGAGAGATCCATCTGACCTCCTGTACCGTGCGAAGACTCCTTTGCCGCAGAGACATCTAAGTCTACCTTTGTATCACCGTAGGCATCAATCATTCAGGCCAAACTTCGCTACCTGCGTATCCTTAACGAGCTGCCGACTTTCGCCGGTGTCCTCTTCAACACGGTTGCCATGGTAATGTAGTTTCTTGTAATCTCACCCATGCCACAACGTGGGAGGAAGATCAGATCCCATATCTCATACTTTCATTCGAGGCCTGTTACGAGTTTTCTCTTTCGTTTTATGTTTTAGATGGAAACTGTGGTTGCTTCTCTGCTAAATATATACATGAGCTCCAGGCACATATGTGAGACACAAATTAATGCCGCTCAGAATTCACTGAAGAGCCTGAATTAACCTTTCTGCACGCAGTGATACACCCTTTACGTGTTTCTAGTAGACTTTAGCATAAAAACAGATTAGTTTGCATATATTACAATGCATGTCCAAGATGGCTAACTGTACCAAAGTGATCCCTCTCTGACCAACTGTGTCAAAGTGACCCCTCTCTGGCCAACTGTGTCAAAGTGACCCCTCTCTGGCCAACTGTGTCAAAGTGACCCCTCTCTGGCCAACTGTGTCAAAGTGACCCCTCTCTGACCAACTGTGTCAAAGTGACTCCTCTCTGGCCAACTGTGTCAAAGTGACCCCTCTCTGGCCAACTGTGTCAAAGTGACCCCTCTCTGGCCAACTGTGTCAAAGTGACTCCTCTCTGGCCAACTGTGTCAAAGTGACCCCTCTCTGGCCAACTGTGTCAAAGTGACCCCTCTCTGACCAACTGTGTCAAAGTGACCCCTCTCTGGCCAACTGTGTCAAAGTGACCCCTCTCTGGCCAACTGTGTCAAAGTGACCCCTCTCTGGCCAACTGTGCCAAAGTGACCCCTCTCTGGCCAACTGTGCCAAAGTGACCCCTCTCTGGCTAACTGTTTTAAAGTGACCCCTCTCTGGCAGACTGTGTCAAAGTGACCCCTCTCTGGCAAACTGTTTCAAAGTGACCCCTCTCTGGCCAACTGTGTCAAAGTGACCCCTCTCTGGCCAACTGTGAGAAAGTAGTATGTCTCTGAGCAGTGATCCATCCTTTCCCAGCAGTGTCAAAGTGACCACTCTCTGGCCAACTGTGTCAAAGTGAAGCCTCTCTGGCAAACTGTTTCAAAGTGACCCCTCTCTGGCCAACTGTGTCAAAGTGACCCCTCTCTGGCCAACTGTGACAAAGTAGTATGTCTCTGAGCAGTGATCCATCCTTTCCCAGCAGTGTCAAAGTGGCCCCTCTCTGGCTGGGTGTCAAATTGATCCTGCTTTAACCATCTTCATCAAAGTGACCCCTCTTTAACCAACTGCATAAAAGTGATCCTTCTCTGGCCAATTGTGTCAAATTGATCCCTCTCTGGCCAACTGCATCCAAGTGACCCCTCTCTGGCCAACTGCTTTAAAGTGATCCTTCTCTGGCTATTTGTGTCAAAGTGATCCCTCTCCAGCCAACTATGTCAAAGTGATCCCTCTCTAACCAACAGCATCAAAGTGATCCCTTTCTGGCCAACTGTGTCAAAGTGATTCCTCTATAACCAGCTACATCAAAGTGCCCCCTCTCTAACCAACTGCATAAAAGTGACCCCTCTCTGGCCAACTGTGTCAGATTGATTCCTCTCTGACCAACTGCATCCAAGTGATCTGTCTCTGGCCACCTGCATTAAAGTGATCCCTCTCTGGTCACCTGTACCAAAGTGATCCATCTCTAACCAACTGCATCAAGGTGACTCCTCTCTGGCCAACTCTGTCAAAGTGATCCTTCTCCGGCTATGTAAAAGTGACCCATTCTGGTCAACTTCGTCAAAGAGATCCCTCTCTGGCCAATTTTGTCAAGGTGAACCCTCTCTGCCCAACTGTGTCAAAGTGATTCCTCTCTGGCCAACTGTGCCAAAGTGATCCCTCTCTAACAACTTAATCAAAGTGATCACTTTGTGGCCAGCTGTCCCAAAGTGATCCCTCTCTGGCCAACTGTCCCAAAGTGATCCCTCTCTGGCCAACTGTACCAAAGTGATCCCTCTCTGGCCAACTGTGTCATAGTGATCTGTCTCTGAGCAACTGCATCCATCTGATCCATCTCTTCCCAACTGTGTCAAGGTGACTCCTCTCTGGCCAGGTGTCAAATTGATCCCTCTCTAACCATCTGCATCAAAGTGACCCCTCTCTAACCAACTGCATAAAAGTGACCCCTCTCTAGCCAATTGTGTCAAATTGATCCCTCTCTGGCAAACTTCATCCAAGTGATCCCTCTCTGGCCAACTGTGCCAAAGTGACCCCTCTCTGGCCAACTGTTTTAAAGTGACCCCTCTCTGGCAAACTGTGTCAAAGTGACCCCTCTCTGGAAAACTGTTTCAAAGTGACCCCTCTCTGGCCAACTGTGTCAAAGTGACCCCTCTCTGGCCAACTGTGAGAAAGTAGTATGTCTCTGAGCAGTGATCCATCCTTTCCCAGCAGTGTCAAAGTGACCCCTCTCTGGCCAACTGTGTCAAAGTGACCCCTCTCTGGCCAACTGTGTCAAAGTGACCCCTCTCTGGCCAACTGTGTCAAAGTGACCCCTCTCTGGCCAACTGTGTCAAAGTGACCCCTCTCTGGCCAACTGTGACAAAGTAGTATGTCTCTGAGCAGTGATCCATCCTTTCCCAGCAGTGTCAAAGTGGCCCCTCTCTGGCTGGGTGTCAAATTGATCCTGCTTTAACCATCTTCATCAAAGTGACCCCTCTTTAACCAACTGCATAAAAGTGATCCTTCTCTGGCCAATTGTGTCAAATTGATCCCTCTCTGGCCAACTGCATCCAAGTGACCCCTCTCTGGCCAACTGCTTTAAAGTGATCCTTCTCTGGCTATTTGTGTCAAAGTGATCCCTCTCCAGCCAACTATGTCAAAGTGATCCCTCTCTAACCAACAGCATCAAAGTGATCCCTTTCTGGCCAACTGTGTCAAAGTGATTCCTCTATAACCAGCTACATCAAAGTGCCCCCTCTCTAACCAACTGCATAAAAGTGACCCCTCTCTGGCCAACTGTGTCAGATTGATTCCTCTCTGACCAACTGCATCCAAGTGATCTGTCTCTGGCCACCTGCATTAAAGTGATCCCTCTCTGGTCACCTGTACCAAAGTGATCCATCTCTAACCAACTGCATCAAGGTGACTCCTCTCTGGCCAACTCTGTCAAAGTGATCCTTCTCCGGCTATGTAAAAGTGACCCATTCTGGTCAACTTCGTCAAAGAGATCCCTCTCTGGCCAATTTTGTCAAGGTGAACCCTCTCTGCCCAACTGTGTCAAAGTGATTCCTCTCTGGCCAACTGTGCCAAAGTGATCCCTCTCTAACAACTTAATCAAAGTGATCACTTTGTGGCCAGCTGTCCCAAAGTGATCCCTCTCTGGCCAACTGTCCCAAAGTGATCCCTCTCTGGCCAACTGTACCAAAGTGATCCCTCTCTGGCCCTCTCATAGTGATCTGTCTCTGAGCAACTGCATCCATCTGATCCATCTCTTCCCAACTGTGTCAAGGTGACTCCTCTCTGGCCAGGTGTCAAATTGATCCCTTTCTAACCATCTGCATCAAAGTGACCCCTCTCTAACCAACTGCATAAAAGTGACCCCTCTCTAGCCAATTGTGTCAAATTGATCCCTCTCTGGCAAACTTCATCCAAGTGATCCCTCTCTGGCCAACTGCATTAAATTGATCCCTCTCAGGTCACTTGTGTCAAAGTGATCCATCTTTAACCAACTGCATCAAGGTGACTCCACTCTGGCCAACTGTGTCAAAGTGATCCCTTTCTAGCAAACTTCATCAAAGTGATCCCTCTCTAACCAACTGTGTCAAAGTGACCCTCCCCCCCCCTCTGGCCAAATGCGTCAGAGCGATCCCTCTCTGTTCAATTATGTCAAGGTGACCCCTCTCTGCCCAACTGTGTCAAAGTGATCTCTCTCTGGCCAACTGTGTCAGTGATCTCTCTCTGGCCAGCTACATCCAAGAAATCTGTCTCCGGCCAACTGCATTAAGGTGATCCCTCTCTGGTCACCTGTGTCAAAGTAATCCATCTTTAACCAACTGCATCAAGGTGACTCCTCTCTGGCCAACTGTGTCAAAGTGATCCTTCTCTAGCCAACTTCATCAAAGTGATCCCTCTCTGACCATCTGTATCAAAGTGACCCCCCTCTGGCCAAGTGCATCAAAGTTATCCCTCTCTGGTCAGTTATCTCAAGGTGACCCCTCTCTGTCCAAATGTGTCAAAGTGATCTCTCTCTGGTCAACTGTTTCCAAGTGATCTGTCTCTGGCCAACTGCATCAAGGTGACTCCTCTCTGGCCAACTGTGTCAAAGTGATCTCTCTTTCTCTGGTCAACTGTTTCCAAGTGATCTGTCTCTGGCCAACCGCATCAAGGTGACTCCTCTCTGGCCAACTGTGTCAAAGTGATCCCTCTCTAACCAACTTTATCAAAGTGATCCCTCTCTGCCCAACTGTCTCAAAGTGATCTCTCTCTCTCTGGTCAACTGTATCCAAGTGATCTGTCTCTAGCCAACTGCATCAAGGTGACTCCTCTCTGACCAACTGTGTCAAAGTGATCCTTCTCTAGCCAACTGCATCAAGGTGACTCCTCTCTGGCCAACTGTGTCAAAGTGATCCTTCTCTAGCCAACTGCATCAAGGTGACTCCTCTCTGGCCAACTGTGTCAAAGTGATCTCTCTTTCTCTGGTCAACTGTTTCCAAGTGATCTGTCTCTGGCCAACCGCATCAAGGTGACTCCTCTCTGGCCAACTGTGTCAAAGTGATCCCTCTCTAACCAACTTTATCAAAGTGATCCCTCTCTGACCAACTGTGTCAAAGTGCCCCCCCCCCCTGGCAAAGTACATAAAAGTGATCCATCTCTGGTCAATTATGTCTACTGTGTCAAAGTAATTTCTCTCTGACCAACTGTGCCAAAGTGATCCCTCTCTGACCAGCTGTGTCAAACTGACCTCTCTCAGGCCAGTCCCCAGTCTACTGAGCAAAATGTCACATACGTACTTGCTTATAGCAGACTTTTATGGACATATAGGGGGAGATGTACTAAAACTAGTGCACTCAGAATCTGGTGCCGCTGTGCATAGTATCAGATTCTAACTTCAGCTTGTTTAATGAAGCTTTGACAATAAAACCTGGATGCTGATTGCTTTCTATGTACATCTGCACCAGATTCGGTGTGCACTAGTTTTAGTAAATCCCTCCCCCTAAGAGCCATTATAGGGTAGACAGACATAGTCGGAGGAGAGCTACAGACTCAGGTCTGGTCACTGACCTGCACTATGCAATAGAAAAGAAGGGATGTCTATGCTCAAATTTATGATGTATTTTTTTTAATGCAAGCAGTATACAGTAAGTACCTGGATATGACTTGACCAGGGGCGGACTGACCATTCGAGCACTCGGGCACTGCCCGAGGGCCCAGGGTCAGAAGGGGGCCCCATGAAATGCCCCTGGTACCTTTTTTATAGGCTTTTTTGGGTGTGCTTTGAGTGTGGGCAAGGACACAGGGGCCCCATGATCCCCCTATTGCCCAGGGGCCCCATGAGTTGTCAGTCCGCCCCTAGACTTGACATCAGCCACTTGCAGTCCCTGCACTGCAGAGCTCAGATTGGGAGAAGGAGAAGCAGCACAAGAAACCAATCAGTGCCAGTAACATACTGATAGAAGGAGAGAACAGAGTGACAGAAAGAAGAGCTTATCAATCCGCTGTTTCTCCTTTTACTGTCTGTTATAGTGTCACCCTATTACAGGAAGTGCCTGAACTAGGACTTCAATGGCAGGATCACCAGGGATTATTATGGCAGATAAGAAAACACGTTGTAATTTACATTCTTCCTTTCTCATTGCAGGATGAAAAAACACCCGCAACCACGCTTCTAGTCGGTCCCCGCCATGGAATCAGCCATGTCATAGACCTGAAGACCAATCTCACAACAGTTCTGTTCGAATTCAGCCAAGTGACGAAGATCCAGTTGTTCAGAGAGTCCCAAGGAGTAGCACGTGTTGAGACGAGTGTCACTGATACTAAGGTACGCTCAACATTGGTTAATCAATTCAAAGTTTCTCCTTAACGTCATTCTGCCCACATGGAAGAAAAATATATTTGAAATATATTTAGAAAATATTCTTCCCAGATATATTGACATAAATTTGAAATGCTACAATTTTGGCCATTTTCAATATATTTAAAAAATAAATAAATATATATATATATATATGTGTGTGTGTGTATATATATATATATATATATATATGTACTGTATATATATACTGAATGTTGAAATGCGTTTTTATTACGAAATATATGATAAATATTTTTAAAAATACATTTCAAATATACTGTATGTCTTTAAAAATACAAATCTACATTTTTGGAATGCATTTACAAGTATATGTAAAAATATATGTTAAAATGACTTTTTTATATGTTAATAAAAATCTGAAGAATATATTTAAAAAATCTATATTTTTAAAAATAGGTTTTTTTTTAAATGTATTCTTCAGCTTTTTTTTTAACATATAAAAAAGTCATTTTAACATATATTTTTACATATATTTGTAAATGCATTCCAAAAATGTAGATTTGTATTTTTAAAGACATACAGTATATTTGAAATGTATTTTTAACCACTTCCTCTCCGGCTGTTGTATATAAACGGCCGGACGGTGGCACTGCAGGGTCGGGTGGCCGTTTATAAACGGCCTCCCCGCCCCCTGCTTGTGCGTGCTCCCTGGTAGCACGCAGCACCGCGATCCGGTGCCCGCTGTGTCCTCCTCTGTGCGAGGTCCCGATCATGTGATCACTGATTGGCCAATCAGTGATCACATGCAGAGTAGTAAGCAAGAAGTCACTTCTGACATCATTGCTTACTACGTGTGAAATCTGTGAATGATCACAGAGGTCACATGGTACAGGGCTATTCACAACAGCCGTGTACCATGTGACAAGCTGTGACCAATCACAACTCACACAGTAGTTCTGCAAGAATGCAGCCAGAGAGAAGGAGAAATGATTCCTCTTACATCCTTTATGGGTGTAAAAGCAATCAGTGTACAAAAAAAAAAAAAAATTCTTCATCACCCCCCACAAGTAGTACAGTGTCACCATGGTGACACTGTACTGCTAGGTTGACAGTATGTAAAAAAAAAACCCATAAAAAATAAAAATATAAAAAAAAATGTTTAACAATTATAATTTTCGGTTATAAACTAATTTGGGTTATTTTTCTTTTTTTTACTAAAAAGATAGCTGAATACATTTTGGCCAAGATTTATGATGAAATATTATTTATTTGCAAAATTTTATAAGAAAAACACTTTTTTTCAAAATTTTTGGACATTTTCATTTACATAGCAAAGTGCCCTTCCTCCTTGCCCCAGTGTCTTTGGGGAATGAAAGTGTAAAGGGTCCATAGGATCCACGATGTAGCTTGCCTCCTGGACTTCAAATCCCATGATCCTCAGCATTCTGCAAAGGAATCCATAGCATAACAGAAGAAAGTGAAAGTAACCTGATTGTAAAAAGTGAAAGGTCTCCTTCACCATGTTCCTGTAGTCCAGCCGGTGGCTACAATATTGTTACATGAGGAATTTCTTAACCGCATGCCGCCCAGCCACTGTACATATACAGCGGCAGGGCGGCACTCACAGGCAAAACCACGTTTTAAAACGTGTGTTTTGTAAACAAATAGGGGGCGCGCGCAAGGTGCGCTGCCGCCCTATTTGTCCTGTGGATCACCGCCGCAGATGTCAGTTGCCGGGTCATAGCCGCTAATGAGCAATCGGCGGTAAACGGTGACAGAGAGCATAGCTGCAGTAGCTGTGCTGTCTGTCACTTCCCTGTCAGCTCAAGGATGAGCTGATCGAGAAAGAATAGTTTCACTTTCTCGATCAGCCTTGTCCCGCCCAGTACACACCCCGCCCCCTAGTAAAACACTCCCCTCACTCCTATAACCCTTTCCTGCAAAATAAAGTTAACCCCTTCCTCCCCAGTGCCATTAGTACAGTGTCAGTGTTTTTTTTTTTTGCACTGATCACTGTATTAGTGTTTTTGGGGATGTCAGTGACCCCAAGTCAGTACTCCCCAATGTCAAAATGTCCCCCGCAGTCCCGCCATAAGTCGCTGATCGCCGCCATAAGTCGCTGGTCGTTGCCATAAGTCCCTGATCGCCGCCATTATTAGTATAAAAAAACCCCTAAAAATCCCAGTATCTTTCCCGCCATTTGTAAACGCTATAACTTTCACGTAAACCAATTAATTTACACGTATTGGTTTTTTTTTTTAGCAAAGACATGTCGCAGAATGCATTTTGGCAGAAATTTATGACTAAATTAAATTTTTACATTTTTTTTTTACTGGACATGTTTTATAGCAAAAAGTCCAGAATATTGTTTTTTATTCCTCAAAATTGTCAGACTTTTTTTTTTATAGCGCAAAAAATAAAAACCGCACAGGCGATCAAATACCACCAAAAGAAAGCTCAATTTGTGGGGAAAAAAAGGAAGTAAATTTCATTTATGTACCGTATTGCATGACCGCGCAATTGTCCGTTAAACTAGCGCAGCGCTGTATAGCAGAAAAATGGCGTAAATTGCAGTATCTATACCATAGATTGTAGACGCTATAACTTCACACAAAGCAATCAATATACACTTATTGGGATTTTTTTTTACCAAAAACATGGAGCAGAATACATTTTGGCCTAAATTTATAACCAACTTTGAGTTTACTATATATTTTTTTATAGCTGAAAGTAAAAAATATTGTTTTTCTTCAAAATTTTGGCGTTTTTTTGTTTATAGCGTGAAAAATAAAAAGCGCACAGGTGATCAAATTACACCGAAAGAAAGCTCTATTTGTGTGAAAAAAAGGACGTAAATTTCGTTTGGGTGCAGCATTGCATGACCGTGCAATTATCAGCTGAATTAGTGGAGCGCCCAGTAGCAAAAAGAGGCCTGGTCATTAAGGGGGGTAAATCCTCAGGCGGGGGAGGGGTTAATGCAGACTTGTCAAGTTACTAAACAACAGCCACTAATATTATGCAAATAGACTTTAATATTTGATCTGCTTTTCTTTTCCAGTCCCTGGTGTTGCTCATGGATTGGCCTGAAGCTACAAGCTTTGCCTGTTTGGTCGCAGGGTATTACCGGCTGCTAGTAGACTCTAAGAAAGGAATTTTCTACAGAGCTACTGGTCATTTGCCTCCACCTCAGATTATCAAGGCAGGTATGACTTTCATCTCCTCCCTCGCATAACCACACCAACCCGCAAGCTCAACACTTGTATCTGACTTGTTCTCTTGCTTATATATTTGTTGTAAACTTTTCAAATAGTTCCAAAGAAAAATCTCATTGTCACCCCGTGTAAACAAGAATTTGGCAGGGGTCTCCAAACGTTTTAAGCAAAGGGCCAGTTTGCTGTCCTTCAGGCTTTAGGGGAGCCTGAGTTTGGCCAGTGGGAATAGAAAATGTCCTGGTATCTGTGTCCTATCATTGGCTTTAATGGGAGGAATAGTGCTTCACTTTTATTTAAATGAAAAGAATAGTGCCCCATTGATGGTGTCAGTAAGGGGAATGGTGCTCCATCAACTGTGGCACTTGGTGGAATAGTGCTCCAAGGGCCAGATAAAGGTAAGCAAAGGGCCACATCCGGCCCCCCGGGCCACAGTTTGGAGAACACTGATCTAAGGCAAGATTGAGCGGAACGTTTTTCAACATATATGGGTCATTACCACCGAAGCTGGATTAGCACCTCTCATCACCGATCCACCCAACCCAACTGATCTTCTGGTTTGTGACCTGGTAAAGGGGTCTTCTTGATACATTTTACCAGCTGTGTAGGTGGTAATAGATGACATTCCCACATAGGCACAATGTAAAACTCCATATACCTTTTGTAAATTTTACCAGCCACAAAAATGTTTTTATTAAATCCAAAATCTAGGTCCTGTACGCCAATCATCACCTCCGACCTTTTCCATGTTTCATGTGTTTGCTAAAAATGTTTTAAAAAATACTGTTTTATCCTCTCCATGGTCCAACGCTGCCCTCTGCGTCCTTCTCCGCCACAAGTCTGGTATCATGTACCTTGGTTGGAGGCTGAAGTGATGAGAGGGCTTCCCTTTGTGGCTCTGGTCCGAGTACCCCTGAGTGTGGGAACAGGGGCACAGGGCACAAAGTAGCACGGGTGCCGGTAATCAGGTAGCAGGTAGTCTCTGGACTGTAGTCAGCAGCAGTGCAGGCACACCAGAGGAGGACCAAGGATGGTTGTCCTCAGGAAGGTATCCTAGGGCTGGAACTTGGAAGTTTGGTACAGAGACTGCAAGAACACTCAGTCAGAAGCAGTGGAAGGTACCCATCAAGATCAGAGGTGTTGTAAGATGGCAAACCAGGGTCAGCATGGATGGACAGCAAGAATGTGGTCAGTAACCAAGCCAGGAGCAGAAGAAAGTGTAGTCAAGCAGCAGGCTTAGGTCAATACCAGGAAGTCAGAGTCTAGAATCCACAAAGCAAGGTCAGGAGCAGGACGGGAGAAAACAAGAGCAGGAACGCAGGAAGCTGAAGAACAGTCAGTGATTAGCACACATCAGGACCTCCTTTAAATAGGCAGCTTGGCACCATTCCCAGGATTGGACAAGCATGGCCATGCACAAATGCACGTGCATGTGCATGCCAATGCCCACTGGCACACTTAGATGTGCTGACATGTCAGTGCATGCTGGTTACTGGCCAAAGTTCATCTGTGTGCTGGCACATGCTCAGGAGCACGAGTATGTGCATAAGCACCAGCTGCACAAGCACTGGTCTCCTGACATCTAGAGGCTGCACTCTTCATGGTTATCAACCATGCAACAATGGGTGCTCAAAGTGAAAGCCACGGAGAGTGACATGCCAGAACAAATTGCAAAGATTCAAAGTGACCACCATACCAAATAGTAGAAACATACCCAGATCCATAGCATCTCTTAAGACTCACTCCTCTTATTAATGCAAACAATTCAGGAGCCGCTCCTGGTTTGCTCACAAACATAGATGACATGGTGAAACAAGTCAAGGAAGGTTGGATTTTGGGTGGAGACATGGTGTATGCAGTCACTCTGCTAATGGTCAAATAAATACAGCAGGAAGAGTTCAGATTGGCGTGCCGCTGTTATCTTTTTATCTTTTGATGAGCAGCATGCCAAATAGAAGCATTTCACATGTTTATTGTGACAACAGCGACACTTAAGGGATAAGAAACCAACGTTTTGGGGCCTTGTAGGGTCCCTTTCTCAGGGCAACATTGAGAAAGGGACCCTGCGAGACCTCCAAACTTTACTTTGTCTAAAGACTGTGCAAAAGTTTTGTGAAAAAACTGAAATTTCTTACAAAGTACGTTCATGCTCTTCAAGGTATGGCAGTCATTGGCAGCGTTGCATTTCTTCTCCAGTTTTCAACTTGTAGGTATCCAGGTATTTGGCATAGGAAGACCAATCCATAACCATAGTCTACAGCAGCATTGCATTTCTTCTCGAACGATAGTTTTCAGCTTGTAGCTATCCAGGTACTTGGCATAGGAAGACCAATCCATAACCATACTCTATGGCAGCATTGCATTTCTTCTCGAACGATCGTTTTTAACTTCTAGCTATCCAGGTACTTGGCATAGAAAGACCAATCCATAACCATAGTCTATGGCAGCATTGCATTTCTTCTCGAATGATAGTTTTCAACTTTTAGGTATTCAGGTACTTGGCATAGGAAGACCAATCCATAACCATACTCTACGGCAGCATTGCATTTCTTCTCGGACGGTAGTTTTCAACTTGTAGGTATCCAGGTACTTGGCATAGGAAGACCAATCCATAACCATACTCTACGGCAGCATTGCATTTCTTCTCGGATGGTAGTTTTCAACTTGTAGGTATCCAGGTACTTGGCATAGGAAGACCAATCCATAACCATACTCTACGGCAGCATTGCATTTCTTCTCAAATGATAGTTTTCAACTTGTAGGTATCCAGGTACTTGGCATAAGAAGACCAATCCATAACCATACTCTACGGCAGCATTGCATTTATTCTCGAACGATAGTTTTCAACTTGTAGGTATCCAGGTACTTGGCATAGGAAGACCAATCCATAACCATACTCTACGGCAGCATTGCATTTCTTCTCGGACGGTAGTTTTCAACTTGTAGGTATCCAGGTACTTGGAATCCACAACTATATTTTACAATGAGTCAAGGTCCTCCTTCACCGTAGAGCATTTCTTCTCACACCTGTTGCAGGAAGCCAGTGTCAAGAGTTTCAAAATGGTCTGCTTCTCCAGAAAGGATTGTGTAACTGATTTGCTGAAGAACTGGAATCTCCAGTAGGGCACACCCATGCTGTTCAAGTTTGACGGAGTCACTGACCATGTAGAATTTTCTTTCTAGAAGCAGTTTTCAACTTGTAGGTATCCAGGTACTTGCCATAAGCAGGTCAATCTAAAGCCATGATCTACAGCAAGTCATCAAGGTCCTCCTTCGCCGCAGTGCTTTTCTCTTTGCATTAGTGAAGAGTTTCAGAAAGCCAATGTCAAGAGTCTGAGGGTACGGAAGACATTTGGACATGTCACCTGGAAGGGTGTCCAGGGACTGTGAAAGTCATCAAAGTCGTTCTTCACCATTGGGCTTTTCTCTTCGCATTAGTACTCAGTTAAAGGAAGCCAAGCTTGGTTGTACCAGCTTTTACGAATGACTCACTGCTAAGACTGATTCCCTGCATTAGTATCTGCATTACTGGATAACCATCCAACTGTGAAAAGCATTTCCACAGCGGAAAAGAGCTTCTATGCTCTTAGCGTCCTAGCTGTGTATGACTTCAACCAGCACATCAAGGGCAGAAGATTTGTTTTCCCAGACAGCTGTCATAAAAACCTTTATTTTCCGTCTGCTGTGTATGAGAAGGGACATCTCTCTGATGGATGGCTGATAGGTAATTAGATTTCTTAGTTTTTATCTGTTCTTGACTTTTCTGTCTTTCTTTTTCAACAGTTTCTCTAATTTTGTATTTTACTCAACTTTTTTGTTTATTTTATTTTTATCATTTTTGAAGCAGAACTCGAACTAGCAATTTCTTTCCAACCCAAGTTAACCCTTTTTCCCCCCATTAGATATCTGTATTTATGTAATTAAAAAGTTTGTCATAAATACCTCAAAATTAAGTTAAAAATTGTGTTCACATAGCTGCTGCAGTACCCTTTTTTCTCCGTAGTGAGCAGATTTTGGGAGGGAAGCAGAGAAAAACTTCCTTGAGTTGCATGTTACAAGATCCCATACTGCATTGTGCCCCCTAGCCAGTGAGGGGCATGACCTGGTACAGGGGCGGACTGACAACTCATGGGGCCCCCGGGCAATAGGGGATGATGGGGCCCCTGTGTCCTTGCCCAAACTCAAAAAAGCCTATGAAAAAGGTACCAGGGGCATCTCATGGGGCCCCCTACTGACCCCGGGCCCTCGGGCAGTGCCCGAGTTTCCAAATGGTCAGTCCGCCCCTGACCTGGTAATGTATGAGGAAGCAAATTTGTATCTCAAAGATGAACTTCAGGAAACCTGAATATTCGACCTTGCAGTGGGGTTGTGCCTGCACCAGGGGCAGACTGACCATTTGGAAAGTCTGGCACTGCCCGAGGGCCCGGGGTCAGTAGGGGGCCCCATGAGATGCCCCTGGTACCTTTTTCATAGGCTTTTTTGAGTTTGGGCAAGGACACAGGGGCCCCATGATCCCCTATTGCCCAGGGGCCCCATGAGTTGTCAGTCCGCCCCTGGCCTGCACTGAAAGGGTTAACTGCTCGTTTAGGTCTAGTAGGCATAGAAAAGAAGATTTACTTACCCGCTCCTCCTTTCCTCTTTGGGGCTAGACTGGTCCTTGCAGAAAAATCCCCATGCTCCTGTGGTCTAACCCATATGGAAGAAAAATATATTTGAAATATATTTTAAAAATATTCTTCCCAAATATTTTGACATATATTTGAAATGCTACAATTTTGGCCGTATTCAATATATTTCAAGAAATATATGCTGTATGTTGAAATGCGTTTTTTATTACAAAACATATGAAAAATATTTTTAAAAATACATTTCAAACATACTGTACGTCTTTAAAAATACAAATCTAATTTTTTTTTTTTAAATACGTTCTTCAGATTTTCTTTAACATATAAAAACATATATTTTTACATTTATTTGTAAATGCACTCCAAAAATGTAGATTTGTATTTTTAAAGACGTACAGTATGTTTGAAATGTATTTTTAAAAATATTTTTCATATATTTTGGATTAAATATGGCCAAAATTGTAGCATTTCAAATAGATGTCAATATATTTGGGAAGAATATTTTTAAAATATATTTCAAATATATTTTTCTTCCATGTGACAAGATCCTGATCTTATTGAGGGTTCATAGCCTTTCACTGGACATTGAGGGACAGTCCGCCATTGGAGCATGGAGGAGCGTCATCTGATGGGAGAGCTGAGAATCGGGTAAGTAAAAGCGCTTCGAGGCCTTATGCACACTTGGCATCAAAAGTGGTGTTTGACTTTTTTTTCTGCCTCTAAAAGCCCCTCCATGTTAGCCTATGTGTCCTTGCCCACATAGGCGTTTTTTTTTTTTTTTCCATTATATCTTTTACAAAATTTTCTTTAAAAAAAAAAAAACCTTACAAAACCATCATAAATCTTTTTACATCATAGATATAAACTTTATCCCCATACCCACCCAACACACCCCTGTCCATTCTCATCTTATCCTCTCTTTCCCTTCCTATTAATCTAGTCATATATATACAGTGTAGCAAAAAAGTATTTAGTCAGCCACCAATTGTACAAGTTCTCCCACTTAAAAAGATGAGAGAGGCCTGTAATTGGCATCATAGGGAGACCTCAACTATGAGAGACAAAATGAGAAAACAAATCCAGACAATCACATTGGCTGATCTGGAAAGAATTTATTTGCAAATTATGGTGGAAAATAAGTATTTGGTCACCTACAAACAAGCAAGATTTCTGGTTCTCACAGACCTGTACCTTCTTCTTTAAGAGGCTCCTCTGTCCTGCACTCATTACCTGTATCAATGGCACCTGTTTGAACTTGTTATCAATATAAAAGACACCTGTCCACAACCTCAAACAGTCACACTCCAAACTCCACTATAGTGAAGACCAAAGAGCTGTCGAAGGACACCAGAAACAAAATTGTAGACTTGCACCAGGCTGGGAAAACTGAATCTGCAATAGGCAAGCAGCTTGGTGTGAACAAATCAACTGTGGGAGCAATAATTAGAAAATGGAAGACATACAAGACCACTGATAATCTCCCTCGATCTGGGGCTCCACGCAAGATCTCACCCCGTGGGGTCAAAATGATCACAAGAACGGTGAGCAAAAATCCCAGGACCACACAGGGGGACCTAGTGAATTACCTGCAGAGAGCTGGGACCAACGTAACAAAGGCTACCATCAGTAACACACTACGCCGCCAGGGACTCAGATCCTGCAGTGCCAGACGTGTCCCCCTGCTTAAGCCAGTACATGTCCGGGCCCGTCTGAAGTTTGCTAGAGAGCATTTGGATGATCCAGAAGAGGATTGGGAGAATGTCATATGGTCAGATGAAACCAAAATAGAACTGTTTGGTAGAAACACAACTCGTCGTGTTTGAAGGAGAGAGAATGCTGAGTTGCATCCAAAGAACACCATACCTACTGTGAAGCATGGGGGTGGCAACATCATGCGTTGGGGCTGTTTCTCCACAAAGGGACAAGGACGACTGATCCATGTACAGGACAGAATGAATGGGGCCATGTATCGTGAGATTTTGAGTGCAAACCTTCCATCAGCAAGGGCATTGAAGATGAAACGTGGCTGGGTCTTCCAACATGACAATGATCCCAAACATACCGTCCGGGCAACGAAGGAGTGGCTTCGTAAGAAGCATTTCAAGGTCCTGGAGTGGCCTAGCCAGTCTCCAGATCTCAACCCCATAGAAAATGTTTGGAGGGAGTTGAAAGTTCATGTTGCCCAGCGACAGCCCCAAAACATCACTGCTCTAGAGGAGATCTGCATGGAGGAGGAGATCTGCATGGAGGATGGGCCAACATACCAGCAACAGTGTGTGCCAACCTTGTGAAGACGTACAGGAAACGTCTGACCTCTGTCATTGCCAACAAAGGATATATAACAAAGTATTGGGATGAACTTTTGATATTCACCAAATACTTATTTTCCACCATAATTTGCAAATAAATTCTTTCCAAATCAGCCAATGTGATTGTCTGGATTTTTTTTCTCATTTTGTCTCTCATAGTTGAGGTCTACCTATGATGCCAATTACAGGCCTCTCTCATCTTTTTAAGTGGGAGAACTTACACAATTGGTGGCTGACTAAATACTTTTTTGCCCCACTGTAGATCTCTTTAACCATTTAAATTCTCTGGTACTACTATCAGGGGGACCTTTCATTTTTAAGTATTTTTCTGAAGTTCTAAACTCATACCATTTACCCCAAATCTTTCTAAACTTTTCCATTTCATCTTTCTCCATGTAACAAAGTTCCTCCATCCTGCTAACATATTCTACTCTGTCTATCCAATCCTTCATTGTTGGTGGATCATGGGCCTTCCAAAACCTAGGAATTAAACCCTTTGCTGCACCAATCAGATGATATATCAGTCTCTTAAAGGGAGTGCTGCTAATCTCCTTTTGTTACCTGTATTAAAGACACCTGTCCACAGGAGCAATCAAACAATCAGATTCCAAACTCTCCACCATGGCAGAGACCAGAGAGCTGTCCAAGGATGTCAGGGACAAGATTGTAGACCTACACAAGGCTGGACTGGGCTACCAAACTATGGCCAAGCAGCTTGGTGAGAAGGTGACAACAGCTGGCGCAATAGGTTTTCCTGTTTTTTCTACCATTGTGTCCCATTGGAGATATACTCCTTTGCAGATTCTAAAACTTTTTATAGATGGCTCAAATTTTGGCCAACTCCTACTGAAAAATTGAATCGTGGGTGGCTCTGCAAGCTCTACTCGGGTTCACATAATACAGTTGCAAGAAAAAGTATGTGAACCCCTTGGGATTACGTGGAGTTTTGCATGAATTGGGCATAAAATGTGCTCTGAATGTCATCTAAGTCACAACAATAGAAGAACACAGTCTGCTGAACATAATACTACACAAACATTAGATGTTGCCATGGTTTAATTGCACATAACATGTAAACATTCACAGTGCAGGGAGGAAAAAGTATGTGAGGCCCTAGCTTAATGACTTCTCCCAGAGCTAATTGGAGCCAGGAGTGAGCCAACCTTGACTCCAATCAGTGTGATGATATTGGATGTGTTGCTGACAGCTGTCCTGCCCTTAAAAAACACACACCTGTTTTAGGTTTACTGGTTTCAAGAAGCACTGTCTGATGTGAACCATGCCTCGCAGAAAAGAGATCTCAGAAGACCTACAATCAAGAATTGTTGACTTGCATGAAGCTGGAAAGGGTTACAAAAGTATCTCCAAAAGCCTTGATGTTCATGTGTCCACGGTAAGACAGACTGTCTACAAATGGAGAAAGTTTAGCACTGTTGCTACTCTCCCTAGGCGTGGTCGTCCTGTAAAAATGACTGCAAGAGCCCAGCGCAGAATGCTGCATGAGGTAAAGAATACTTTTTCTACTTTTTTTTAATTTTTCTTTACATACTTTTTCCTCCCTGCACTGTGAATATTTACATGTTATGTGCAATTAAACCATGGCAACATCTAATGTTTGTGTAGTATTATGTTCAGCAGACTGTGTTCTTCTATTGTTGTGGCTTAGATGACGTTCAGAGCACATTTTATGCCCAATTCATGCAAAACTCCACGTAATCCCAAGGGGTTCGCATACTTTTTTTTGCAACTGTATGTGGCTAGATTAAATGTCTCCAGTAATAAAGACCTGCCAGAGGTTCTAACGTCTCACTAGTCTATCCAAAACAAAAGAAAAAAGTTTTGTCATTACATATTTTCTTTTTTTAAGTTCTATTTCTAATTTTTCCTCTCCTTCTTTTTTTCTTTCTTTTTTTTTTAATTCTATTATTTCTCATTCGCCTTATAAGTAGTCAAATGTTAATCTGTATTATGCTTTTCAGGAAACAGCGGACGTGGAGACTTTTCTTGAATTCAACGTGTATAGTGAATCTGAACACTGAACCTGAGTTCTAGTACAACGTTGCACACACATCAAAGGACCATTGTTAGTCCTTTGCAGTACTTGTAGGACGCCTGAGAAATGGATATCTCTGTTGCATGGGAAGTTTTACAAAAGGCTGCAATGGAGAGTCATCACTTCTCACCAAAAGTAGGCAATACTACCCGCTTGCCTACTGAGGAATCAACAGAGAAAGAGAGATAATCAGGTGAGAGAATATCAGCTCTACAGCATCCTTGGCTTTAAAATTGTACTTCTTATCTACTCATCTGGCAATCTTCCTGATATCTATTTAGCTATTTCTCTACAACAAGGTTTCTCCACCAGGGTTCCATGGAACCCCAAGGTTCTTGCAGAGGTTCCTTGAGCAATGAGCATTTTCTGCCTCTCAGATAAGTTTCCACTGACACAAATATGTTTCTCTTTAATTTACAGGGCATTCCCTGGACATCGATGCAAGGAAACCTCATTGTCCTTGTACACTGTTTTTCAATATAAATTGGCTCAGTTGATAAAAAAAATTAAAAAAATGTAATTGTTTAATAAAATGATTTCTGTGTTTTGTTTTTTTTTACAAGATACTTTGCTGGTTCTGTGAAAACAGTGAGGGGTGGAGCATAGGTGTATTGATGGATTTAGGTAGGACTGAATAGATGGAGGATTTGTTAGATGTTGGGTGGTGATTTTGGTTAAATGGAGGTGGGGATGTTGGTTGGATAGAGGTGTTGATATGTGTTAAATCTTGGTTCAGTGTTGGTGGTGATGTTGGTTAGATGGAGGTGATGATGTTGGTCAGATGGAGGTGGTGATGTGGGTTACGTATTGGTTCAGTATCAGAGGTGATGTTGGTTAGATGTTGTATAGATGGAGGTGGTGATGAGGGTTAGATGCTGGTGGTGATGTTGGTTAGATGGAGGTGGTGATATTGGTTACATGTTGGTGGTGATGTTGGTTAGATGTTGGCTAGATGTTAGCGGTGATGTTTGTTACATGTTGGTGGTGATGTTGGTTAGATGTTGGCTAGATACAGGTGTTAATGTTGGTTAGATGGAAGTTGTGATGTTGGTGATGATATTGGTTAGATGTTGGTGGTGATGTTGGTTAGATGGAGGTGATGATGTTGGTCAGATGGAGGTGGTGATGTGGGTTACGTATTGGTTCAGTATCAGTGGTGATGTTGGTTAGATGTTGTATACATGGAGGTGGTGATGAGGGTTAGATGCTGGTGGTGATGTTGGTTAGATGGAGGTGGTGATATTGGTTACATGTTGGTGGTGATGTTGGTTAGATGTTGGCTAGATGTTAGTGGTGATGTTTGTTACATGTTGGTGGTGATGTTGGTTAGATGTTGGCTAGATACAGGTGTTACTGTTGGTTAGATGGAAGTTGTGATGTTGGTGATGATATTGGTTAGATGTTGGTGGTGATGTTGGTTAGATGGAGGTGATTATGTTGGTCAGATGGAGGTGGTGATGTGAGTTACGTATTGGTTCAGTATCAGTGGTGTTGTTGGTTAGATGTTGTATAGATGGAGGTGGTGATGAGGGTTAGATGCTGGTGGTGATGTTGGTTAGATGGAGGTGGTGATATTGGTTAGATGTTGGTGGTGATGTTGGTTAGATGTTGGCTAGATGTTAGTGGTGATGTTTATTACATGTTGGTGGTGATGTTGGTTAGATGTTGGCTAGATACAGGTGTTAATGTTGGTTAGATGGAGGTTGTGATGTTGGTGATGATATTGGTTAGATGTTGGTGGTGATGTTGGTTATGGTCTGTAGGCACAATAAGAAAATTGTACAAAAAATTCTGTATGTGGAACAATCAGCCAATTATCTGATCATTAGTATAGTACTTTTGACTAGTTCTGACTTTGATGTTGGTGGGGATGTTGGTGGTTATGTTGGTTAGATGTTGTTTAGATGCGGGTGGTGATGTTGGATAGATGCAGGTGGTGATGTTGGTGGTGATGTTAGTTAGATGTCAATGCTGATGTTGATTAGATGAAGGTGCAGGAGCAGGAACACACAGCGGCCAGTGGATGGAGCTGGAGCATATCATCAGGGGCCGGAACCATTGGGGCCTCCCCACGCAGTTTGGAATCCTGACAACTATGCCAAGTGTGAGCAGTGTGCAGCGTGCTTTAGCAGCGGTAGAGAACACACAGAGGAAGATTGTGGGGAACTGAGTACATTGAAACGTTCAGATAAGATACAACCAAGCCCAGCAGGTGAGCACAACCGTCTGGAACCACTTGCAAGTCTCACAGCAACGATCCTGTGACTTTAAATGTTGCTGACATCATCTGCAACGAGGAGTGGAAGAGTGGTCTGGCCGGTTCAACCCAATAAGGGGGCTTCTGCAAGAGGAAGATGAGTCCCTGCACTTTCCCTACTTCTCCGGGAACCTTTTCCTGCTACTAAATGCTGTCCCTAACAGGTGGAGAACCTGTCCCTACTATAGCCACTCGCAAAATGCATGCCAAATCATGGGGGCAGGGGTTTAAATAAGCTCTGCACACACCTAAGATGCCCACAGAGGTCACGAGGGGACCAGCATCCAATTAGACAGCTGCTCCGAGGAGACCACAGGAAATCAAAGAGGAACGAAGTTCCTCAGGACTTACTTCTCCTGCTGTATTGCCATTTTGGGTCAAGCGCCACCTACAGTGGGGAGTACAGACTGTACCTGCCTACAAGCTTACAAGCTTCTGATGACTAAGGAGGACCAAGATGGAGCACCTGAGCAGTGGATCACAGCAGGGCAATGCTGGGCACGTGAGTATCTGAATCGAGGACAATCCTGCATAACAGTTAAAGGGGGGAGGTTAAAAAAAACCTAGAGAGGCGAGTGAAGTTCCACTCTAAATAGCAATGCAATGTTCTGAGATGCTTTAGACAGATTTAGGGCAGTAATGTAAATGGTGTAGGCTTTCAACTTCAGTTGGACGTGTCCAATCAAACTATGCATAACTCAAGAAGACATTTGTGTTTACCAGTAATGATGACAATTACTGGAATGAAAAGTGTGTGACTAACAGACATATGGCCATCTCATTACACACAAAACATACATCACATTGGCAGCATTTGCTCCAGACATCCATTGCGTACGTCCATAAGAACTTTAGGCAATGTGGCTGAGATACATCTAATAAGGTTTTGTAATTGTGGAGAAAAAAAATTTTGCAAATTGTTGTAGGGTCACAATTACCATTGTGACAACCAGCAAAGTTAAAAATAACTTAAACCCCAGGTCTCCTGGTGTTAAGAAGACAACACAAAACCCATATGACATCTAGTAAACAGCTTTACGTACTGGAGAGACTTAAATACTGGCAAGATTCAGGGGCAGAACCTAATGAGATGTCAATTACAATGGAAAGTCAGTTCCCACAAATTAATTACTACAGTTTTAGTGTCTCTTGGGGTGCTAAGTTGATTGCTAAAGTTTATTTGGGATTGCAATTGATGGTTAAAGTTCAAAATAATATCTCAGAGTTCTTTATTATACAGTATGTGAGAATACTGAGCCTATTTTGGCAGGAAAAAGCATGCATGGAGCTACAACTCAACACCATGGTACATATTCGAGTGGTGAAAAACAATCAGCAAACAACATGGGATGGTAGAAAAGTCCACTTATAAGGAGCAGCAAGGCCCTTAAGTGTAAAGACATGTTTTGCCCCCTGTAGTCCCCTGCTGCTGGCAGATGGAACATCTGGGCTGTTATCTCACCCACCTCCCTTCACTTACAAAAAAACATCTTCACCTTCAGATATGCTTGCAACATGTCTCCACTTTCCTGTCTATAGAGCATGAATCTCAAGGTTCTTCCAATACTTGTACTCCCTTTGCCACCAAGACTCTTCCCCATCTATCATACCACAACCCAGTGTTGTATCACCAACCTCCCTTCCCTTACAAAGAACAGTTTCACCCTCAAATGTGGTGGCAACATAACCCTTCCCCACCTAACTGTCTCTAGAGCATACAGCTCATGGTCTTCCCAACACCTGTTACCCACATAACTATTCCCCATATACAGTACCATACTACAACCCAATGTTGTCTCACCAAACTCTCTTCACTTACAAAGAACAGTTTCACCATCAAATGTGGTATCAACATGAGGTGTCCCTAATTTCCTGCCTGAAGAGTATGAATCTCTTAGTTCTTCCCAATACCTGTACCCCCATGACTCTTTCTGATCTACTTACCACAACCTGCTGCTCTCTTATCAACTTTTCTTCACTTACAAAGAACAGTTTCACCCTCAAATGTGGTGTCAAAATTATTCTTCCCCACCTCCCTGTCTCTAGAGCATGAATCTCATGGTCTTTCCCTATACTTGTACCCCATGACTCTTCACCATCAATCATACTACAACCCAGTGTTGTCTCACCAACCTCCCTTCACTTACAAAGAAGAGCTTCATCCTCAAATGTGGTGGCAACATGACTCTTCCCACCTCCCTGTCTTTGGAGCATGAACCTCATGGTCTTCCCAACCAGGGGCAGACTGACCATTCGAGCACTCAGGCACTGCCCGAGGGCCCAGGGTCAGTAGGGGGCCCCATGAGATGCCCCTGGTACTTTTCATTGGCTTTTTCATAGGCTTTTTTGGGTGTGGGTGAGGACACAGGGGCCCCATGGTCCCCTATTGCCTGAGGGCCCCATGAGTTGTCAGTCCGCCCCTGTTCCCAACACCTGTACTCCCATGACTCTTCCCCATCTACTATACCACAACCCAATGTTGTCTCACTGACCTACCATCACATACAAAGAACTCCTTCAACCTCAAATGTGGTAGCAACAAGACTCTTCCCTACTTCTCTGTCTCTGAAGCATGAATCCCATGGTCTTTTGCAATAACTGTACCCACATGACTATTCCCCATCTACCATACCGCAACCCACTATTATCCCACGAAGCTCCCTATCGGAATGGCATTAAAAACATCACCCTCATGACCTCCCTTACTAGTCTTGACAGAGCACAACCCTGGATATGTTTCCTCACCAACCCCCTGGCCCATATGACATTAAAAGTATCACCTTCGTGGCCACCGTCACCAGTTATGACTAATTATAACCCTGAAAATGTTTCCTCACAAATGTCTACCACTGCCCTGTGAACACATCTGAGCAGCACTTATGGCTTCATTCTTATGGCCCTTCCCAAGACCCTTCTCCATCTGCCACACTTGACCTTACCAGTTTGCTATAATATAGTAATCCACATGGAAGAAAAATAAATATATCTGAAATATATTTAAAAAATATTCTTCCCAAATATATTACCATGTATTTGAAATGCTATGACATTCAATATATTTTAAAATATATTTCAATAAATATATATATATATATATATATATATATATATATATATATACTATATATCTTTAAAAATACAAATCTACAATTTTGGAATGCATGTACAAATATATGTAAAAATATATATGTAAAAATGAAATGACTTTTTTATATGTTAAAAAATCTGAAGGATATATTTAAAAAATATATATATTTTTTAAATATATTCTTCAGATTCTATATATATATTTATAATGAGACCCTGCTATCCAAGAATATCATCAAAGGAGAGAAAATATTTTCTTCCACATTGATAAAATATTGTAGAAAAATTAATCGAAGTGGCAATAATTTTACAAATGAATCTATTCCTTGTAGATCACATCAGTCTGCCCGCAATGTCACGCATGCCAACTTCTGTTAAGGCACCAACCTCCTCCAACCTATCTGCAGACTTCACCGAAAAGGGCTTTGCTCCCGAACCCCACACTCCACCAGAGAACCCGGAGTCTATCAGTCTGTGCTACCTCCATCTACGGGACAAGGAGGGGAGAGATGTCAACCAGAATGTTGTTGCAGAGGAGGCCAGACCAAGAACAAAATCTGATCCCACACCCAAGGGCACATCCTGCCAACCTGGAACGAAGAGTGAACCGGATACGCCCGAAGTCTGCAGGTCCCGTTCCTTCACTATGGACAGCCAGGTGAAAGTGGAGGGCACCCAATTCTACTGTGACTCCTGCAAAGCCAAACTGAAGAATCGGTCTGGGGGAGGTGGGATGGATGTGAAGTGTGTGAATTCATGTGGGTCATCCACCTGTAGGGACAATTCAGTAGACCTCATATCCTTGCCACCTCCAGAAAACAAGAAAGATAAGGAGGAAGAAAAGGGTAGACGTAAAGGAGAGAGCTTGGCAGTTGATCGGGACGTAGGGGAGACTGCAACCTTTTTGCCTTCTGCTGCACCCCCACCACCGGGATTTGGAGATAACAGTTCAGATGAGGAGGACCCAAAGAAGACCATTGAAAAGGGCCATGAAAAGGGCAAGGAACAAAAAAAAGCAAATGTGAACCCTGTATTTAGCTATGAAGAGTTACCAGTCACTTTAATAGACAGTGTCCAGACAAGGACAGTCAGAGATCATGCAAGGGAGCTGGATGATGCTCTAGTTTCCACCCTTCAAGCTCTAGAGGCTCTTGCTGCTTCTGAGGATTACCCCAGCGCTGCACCTCAGTCCACAGCAGGTATGTTGAAATGTGTTAAAGTATATCTAATGCCAAAAGTTTTTTTTTTAGTTTTTGATAAAGTAGGGAACGATTAAAACCCATGACAAGTTATATTGCCATCTGTCTGCCAGTTAAATGAATTACCTTGACTTCCTATCCTGTAGACACAACAGGAAGTAACAAAAAATAAGACAATGCCCTCTTTGACATCATTTCCTGAATGAACTGGCTCCCATGAATATGCAGATCAGGTCTCCACCCTTTCCTGCTTACCAGCTGGAAGGTTCTATGGTCCTTCAGAGTCAGGAGGAGGCGATAGAGCCAAAACCTGTTGAGTCATCCAGCTGACCTGCAATAACTGGACCTCAGTCACATGACTCACACAACTACCATGAGTATGATTTTACCTATAATACACTATTCTAGTAGCGCACTAGAGGGTGCTACAATGGTTTTCATGTGCTCTTTGCAAACAGTTGGCACCCCCCTGTAATGAAGTTGAAAACGGAAAAAGTAGAAGAAGAAGGCTCAAAGTGTTCCTTCAGCGGGCAAAGTGGTGACAGCAGTCTTCTAGGATTCCAAGGGTGTGCAGCAGCAGAAGACTGTTACCAACTGTTTGCAAAGAGAGCATGAAAACCGCATTGGCTATGTGCAGTGATAAGGTTTCATGTCTGTGTGGTCGCTCCTTCTGTATTGGGCCATGAACGTTTCAGACTACCCTTGTATATCTGTTCCAGTGACAACCCATAATTATGCATTTTGCTATGGCACCTTAGTTGAGAAAGGTTGCCCCAGAGGTTGCTGGGGACTCCTTGAGTTGTGAAAAATGTACCTCCCATTTGATGGTGTCTGCATGGTCCCAGATTCAATGCCACTTGGCAGAGCCAGTTGCATTTCACCAATGCTCTTTTTAGCTGCCTATTAGGATGGCATGGTCACCACCAGTGTTAGGGTGGCATTCTTCCCAGTGGCCACCCCATGTAAGGGGCATGTTCTACCTGGCCCCCAATGCATTGGCTTTAGCAAGGGTATCCCGAGACATGAAGATTATTTCAATGGTTCCTCTGGGACAAAAAGGCTGAGAAAGGCTGATTTATATTTTTTAGCAGCTTTTAGAATATTTTTATTGTCTTCATACAGATGTTAGCAAAGGTTTCTCATTTCAGTTGTTTGGCAGATTACTTCCTGTACACCTAATCTGTTGACATTTTGGTCACATGGAGGTCAAAAATTATTCTTGATGCAACAGGAAATGAGAGGAAATAGGAAGTGAATGGAATTCCCATCTTTAAGAGTTGTTGCCAAAACAGCTGACCCTGTTTGAGGATTTCCCCTCAAATCTTAAACCAGACTGAGACTGGTAACTGGCTCTTTTTAACATCATACTATGGCCAGCCTGCACATACAGTTGTGTTCAAAATAATAGCAGTGTGTTGAAAAAAGTGAATAAAGCTGAAAATCCTTTTAATAGCTTTTATTACCATCCACACAAATGCATTGGGAACACGACACATTCTATTCCAAATCAAAACATGAAGAAAAATACATCAAATTTGTGTTGTTCCTCTAAAAAAATTGAAGAAAAGTGAATATTAGACGGTTCAAAAAAATCGCAGTGTTTGTATTCTTCTTTACAAACTCAAACATTCACTATATAAACTGAGAAATGTTTGAAGATTTTGCTTTCCTTTGAATGACTTCATGAATATTTGGTTGTAGTCGCACTGTTTCTGAGAACTGCTGTACATCTGTGTTGCATGGAGTCACCCAACTTCTGGCCCCTGTGATCAGGTATTCCAGCCCAGGATGATTGGACCACATTCCACAGTTCTTCTCCATTTCTTGGTTTTGCCTCAGAAACTGCATCTTTGATGTCACCCCACAAGTTTTCTATTGGATTAAGATCCGGGGATTGGGCTGGCCACTCCATAACGTCCATCTTGTTGGTCTGGAACCAAGATGTTGCATGTTTACTGGTGTGTTTGGGGTCGTTGTCTTGTTGGAACACCCATTTCAAGGGCATTTCCTCTTCAGCATAAGGCAGCATGACCTCTTCAAGTATTCTGATGTTTTTAAACTGATCCATGATCCCTGGTATGCGATAAATAGGCCCAACACCATAGTATGAGAAACATCCCCATATCATGATGCTTGCACCACCATGCTTTACTGTCTTCACAGTGTACTGTGGCTTGAATTCAGTGTTTGGGGGTCGTCTGACAAACTGTCTCCGCCCACTAGACCCAAAAAGAACAATCTTACTTTCATCAGTCCACAAAATGTTGCGCCATTTCTCTTTAGGCCAGTCAATGTGCTCTTTGGCAGATTGTAACCTCTTCAGCACGTCTTTCCCCCAACAGTGGGACTTTGCGGGGGCTTCTTGCAGATAGCTTGGCTTCACATAGGCGTCTTCTAATTGTAACAGTCCTCACAGGGAACATCACACCTTCTTTCATCTTCCTGGAGCTGATTGTTGGCTGAGTCCGCGCCATTTTGGCTATTCTTCTATCCATTCCAATGGTAGTTTTTCGCTTTCTTCCACGTCTTTCAGGTTTTGGTTGCCATTTTAAAGCATTTGCGATCATTTTAGCTGAGCAGCCGATCATTTTCTGCACTTCTTTATATGTTTTCCCCTCTCCAATCAACTTTTTAATCAAGGTACGCTGTTCTTCTGAACAATGTCTGGAACGACCCATTTTCCTCAGAATTTCAGAGAGAAATGCACTGTAACCAGCATGTACAACATTTGCTGCCTTCCTTCCTTAAATAAGGGCAATAATTGCCACCTGTTTTTCAAAGAATGAATGACCTCACTAATAGAACTCCACACTGCTATTATTTTGAACACGCCCCTTTCAATGAGTGATTCAATGACACAGAATCAGCAGCATGCATGTCATGACTGTTGGGTCTGTTGGAATTATTTGCCATGTAGAAATATCATGTCTACCAAAAACAGTGATTGATCCGGTTAGTGATGTCTGACTGCTATTATTTTGAACACAACTGTATGTGAACCAGCTCCTTAAAAAGCCGGTTCGGTTCAGATGTCATGCGAATCAGATGCATATATGTGAACCAGGGCTTAGTCTTTGCAATAAAAACCTCGCAGAGGGTCTAACTGTTCCCTACTCTCTCCTATTGTGCCAGTCTGTTTAACATAACTAGGGTAAATATATTTCTCTTTTGCAGGCCTCATTGTCCTTGCTGCTATCACTCCAGACTCTTCCCTGGATTCTGGTCATGAAACTAACTCTTCAGAGCTAACGGATGTATCGGAAATGGTTACTGCCTTAAAGCAACATCACAACACTGCCTACTTCCTGGCCCACCACCTCAACAAGGAAAGTCTTCTTTCCCGGAAGGACCTTCCATTTAGAATACAGACCTGTGCTGCTCAGGCTGTCCTTGCTTCTCCTTATTCATTGAGCAGAGAAACTAGCCCCTTACTAAAACCTGCTCTGTTACAGCAAAGTTTGATCAGTACCAGCCTACATCAAGAGTCAGTGGCTGTCCCCTCAAGCCCAAAATTCAACTTAAATAATGCTGTGTCCATACTTACATCTCCCGAAAAACCTAAAGAAGGCACAAGTTCAGCCACTTCCACAGAACCTTCAAAGATTTCCCAGAATCCGCCAAGGAAGAGTTCCACCATGGCTACAGAGTCAACAAAAGACTCTTCAGAGGCAGGTTTTTTATCGGCAAATCCAATTGTTCAGAGCACTTTATCAGCCATGTTGAATGATCGAGATAATGAGAAAGAAAAAAAATCCTTAAGTAGCCCATGTGGGTGTAGACTATCTCCAGCAGAGCCATCTGCTGTCGGCTTAGATAAATCTGTAAATGGAAACCATGAAGATCTTCATTTATCCCCAACAGATGATGAGAGACTGCATGCTAAAGCTTGCTCAGCCATGAGCCTTGAAGAAAAACACTTGAGCCACAAGAGGCCAGATAAAAAAGAAATAACTAAAACTCATGTTGATGATGTAGCTGTGAAGAACATTAGTAAGAGAAAGCAGGAAGATGTTGAGAAAGATGAGAAGAAGGAACACGTTCCATCAATTCCAAACATCTTCATGTTTAACACAGACAATGCAAAAGTAAAGGTAAAATCTGAAACGGATAAATCAGTAGCCCCAACGATCCCTGAAAAAGTGCCTGCTCCAGTTGAGCTGGACGAATGTGCTAAACCTAGGAACCGAGGACCTTTAAAGTTACGCAAACTCTTTTCTGCCACGTTTCCCACCAGAATGAGACGTGAAACCGATGAACGACAAGCCCAGCTGCGCAAAGTTAAGCAGTATGAAATGGAATTCCTTGAAGAACTGCTTAGACCACAGGGAAAAATAGGTGGTCCACGCCAAGAAATCCTTTACCCCCTGGTGCCTAGACCTTGCTCATGCCAGGTACGTAGCAGTCCTCTTCAAAAAGTGCCAGGTATGTCTCGTGAGCAACGACGCAGCTGTGATTGTAAACGTATAACAAGAGGTATCCATGCCCCACCTAGCAGTTCTTTGGAGCCTGAACCAAGGAACAGGCCAAGAGTGCGGGGCAAAGGTCACCCACGACTCGTGCGTTCCTCTAGTCTGGAGTCACGGGGATCTGAGAAGGTAACGTCATGTCTTACGACCGGTGAAATGCGAGCAGAAAGCACCATTCATTCCACAAATTTGCCGCAAAAGCTTAGCACCGGTGAAGTTAAAAAAAAGGAAGCGCCAAGCAACCCGCCCAGCGCTAAACCGCAAAAGAAAGAGGTTGAGCCTCCCATGTTAAAAAGCAAAATGACAGATTTGATGGGGAACAGAGAGGAGAGAAAGCCTTTGGTGAATCTACCAGTAGAGGAAGAAGTATTTTCAGTCCAATCAAAGTTGCCTGCAGAGGAAAATGTAATTCCGGGGGACAAATGTTGCTCTATCCGCCACTGCTTCAACTGTCGCCGGTGCTCCTCGGCTGATGAGAGCAGTGACAGGGATGAATTATCCTACTCCATTCCCATGCAGATTCTTCCGGGAATCAGTTTAAATTCGGAGACCACCCCACTGTTAAGCCAGACCCTTCAAGTACTAGATGCTAGTGTGTGCAGTGTCCATGAAGATAATCAGACACAAGAGATTGATCTTCGCACAGCCACCTTTGAGGGCAGCCTGGCCAAGGTGAATGCTCTGCATGGGCGTTCATATTCCCTTCCTGATGGCTTCGTGTCCGTTCAACGTGATACCAGCGAACTCCTCACCGTGCTGCGTCAATGTGTCGTCAGCACTGAGGCTGGAGAGCCCAAGCTAGACTCAACGCATCTCAGCCAACGCAAACAAGAGTTGACCATGCGATTTAAGGAGTTCCGGGCCTCCTGTAGAAGAATGGCAGGCGTGGATAAAAACCCAGAGCATATGCTCACCGCAGTGACTTGCAGCTTTCAGGTGCTCTGCAGTCTCATCGAGACTTTTGTAAAACTGGTGTTTTTGATCCGTTCCGAAAGCCAACGCCAGGAGCTCTTGGCAAAAGTAGAAGAAGTGGTGAGAAATTATACTTTCTTGCTCCGGGCAGCGGAAGAATCTAGTACGCGGACAGTTGCCCAGTGTAATACCGTGGTAGGACAGTTAGCCAAGCAGTCCGCCACTGTAGCCACGGCAGTTAGTACTTTTTCTCGTTCGATCAAATCTTTGATGAGCAAACAGTAAGTGAAAGCACGGTTCAAGTGCATGTCTGGGCAAAGTAAAAAAAAAAAAAAAGAAACATATTTGGTACATATATCCAATACATGCACATTTCCCCATGTTTTATCCCTTTAAAAATGCTACAAGTGCAGAAAAATATCAGTTGGTTTGCTTGAAATCCAATGGGCTCCTAGCTTGCTGTGTGAGCTGACAACACTCTCTCTGCTGCATTGAAATCTTGACCAGTGTTGTCACCCCCTCCCCAGTTCTCTTCTGATCAACTACAGAATGCCTCCTTTTCGCATTCCATAAAATGAAAATAGGTGTAGGAACTCAACCACGACCCTCAAAAACAACCCCCTCCTCACACACACACACCCTCCAAACTGCATCAAATAGTGTGTTTGGTAAAATTTCATTAACAGTGGGAGGGTCTTAAAGGGGCATTAAATACCAGAAGTGCATTACGTACTGAGTATACTGAGTACAGAGTTTTTGGGTGGGGGTTACACACAGAAGGCAGAGTTCAGGGGTGTGCTACACAGAGTGCAGAGTTCAGGGGTGCGCTGCACACAGAGTGCAGAGTTCAGGGGTGCGCTACACATAGAGTTCACAGTTCAGGGGTGTGCTACACACAGAGTGCAGAGTTCAGGGGTGCGCTACACAGAGTGCAGAGTTCAGGGGTGCGCTACACAGAGTGCAGAGTTCAGAGGTGCGCTACACACAGAGTGCAGAGTTCAGGGGTGCGCTACACACAGAGTGCAGAGTTAAGGGGTGCGCTACACACAGAGTGCAGAGTTCAGGGGTGCGCTACACACAGAGTGCAGAGTTCAGGGGTACGCTACACACAGAGTGCAGAGTTCAGGGGTGCGCTACACAGAGTGCAGAGTTCAGGGGTGTTCTTCACACAGAGTGCAGAGTTCAGGGGTGCGCTACACAGAGTGCAGAGTTCAGAGGTGCGCTACACAGAGTGCAGAGTTCAGGGGTGTGCTACACACAGAGTGCAGAGTTAAGGGGTGCGCTACACACAGAGTGCAGAGTTCAGGGGTGCGCTACACACAGAGTGCAGAGTTCAGGGGTGCGCTGCACACAGATTGCAGAGTTCAGGGGTGCGCTACACACAGAGTGCAGAGTTAAGGGGTGCGCTACACACAGAGTGCAGAGTTCAGGGGTGCGCTGCACACAGATTGCAGAGTTCAGGGGTGCGCTACGCAGAGTGCAGAGTTCAGGGGTGCGCTACACACAGAGTGCAGAGTTCAGGGGTGCACTACACAGAGTGCAGAGTTCAGGGGTGCGCTACTCAGAGTGCTGAGTTCAGGGGAGCGCTACACAGAGTGCAAAGTTCAGGGGTGAGCTACACAGAGTGCAGAGTTCAGGGGTGCGCTACACACAGAGTGCAGAGTTCAGGGGTGTGCTACATAGAGTGCAGAGTTCAGGGGTGTGCTACACACAGAGTGCAGAGTTAAGGGGTGCGCTACACACAGATTGCAGAGTTCAGGGGTGCGCTACACACAGAGTGCAGAGTTAAGGGGTGTGCTACATAGAGTGCAGAGTTCAGAGGTGCGCTACACACAGAGTGCAGAGTTAAGGGGTGCGCTACACACAGAGTGCAGAGTTCAGGGGTGCGCTGCACACAGATTGCAGAGTTCAGGGGTGCGCTACGCAGAGTGCAGAGTTCAGGGGTGCGCTACACACAGAGTGCAGAGTTCAGGGGTGCGCTACACACAGAGTGCAGAGTTCAGGGGTACGCTACACACAGAGTGCAGAGTTCAGGGGTGCGCTACACACAGAGTGCAGAGTTCAGGGGTGCGCTACACAGAGTGCAGAGTTCAGGGGTGTTCTTCACACAGAGTGCAGAGTTCAGGGGTGCGCTACACAGAGTGCAGAGTTCAGAGGTGTGCTACACAGAGTGCAGAGTTCAGGGGTGTGCTACACAGAGTGCAGAGTTCAGGGGTGCGCTACACAGAGTGCAGAGTTCAGGGGTGTGCTACACAGAGTGCAGAGTTCAGGGGTGTGCTACACACATAGTGCAGAGTTCAGGGGTGCGCTACACACAGAGTGCAGAGTTAAGGGGTGCGCTACACACAGAGTGCAGAGTTCAGGGGTGCGCTACACACAGAGTGCAGAGTTAAGGGGTGCGCTACACACAGAGTGCAGAGTTCAGGGGTGCGCTACACACAGAGTGCAGAGTTCAGGGGTGCGCTACACACACAGTGCAGAGTTCAGGGGTGCGCTGCACACAGATTGCAGAGTTCAGGGGTGCGCTACACACAGAGTGCAGAGTTAAGGGGTGCGCTACACACAGAGTGCAGAGTTCAGGGGTGCGCTGCACACAGATTGCAGAGTTCAGGGGTGCGCTACGCAGAGTGCAGAGTTCAGGGGTGCGCTACACACAGAGTGCAGAGTTCAGGGGTGCGCTACACAGAGTGCAGAGTTCAGGGGTGCGCTACTCAGAGTGCTGAGTTCAGGGGAGCGCTACACAGAGTGCAAAGTTCAGGGGTGAGCTACACAGAGTGCAGAGTTCAGGGGTGCGCTACACACAGAGTGCAGAGTTCAGGGGTGCGCTACACACAGAGTGCAGAGTTCAGGGGTGTGCTACATAGAGTGCAGAGTTCAGGGGTGCGCTACACACAGAGTGCAGAGTTCAGGGGTGCGCTACACACAGAGTGCAGAGTTCAGGGGTGCGCTACACAGAGTGCAGAGTTCAGGGGTGCGCTACACACAGAGTGCAGAGTTCAGGGGTGCGCTACACAGAGTGCAGAGTTCAGGGGTACGCTACACACACAGTGCAGAGTTCAGCCTTCTTCCACAGCTGATTACCTCTGAATCCACGTCTCCCATTTTACCCACTCTTTAGCTGTGACCTCTGCATTCAACCCCCCCTCCACTACCCCCATCTTCCCATCCCCCCCTCCCCCTTAAAAGCTCCACCATCTTCCAAATATCTTACATTTGTTACTGTATGAAGCTGAAGCACCCAGCCCGCTCTAGTATCTCCCCACGCATTGTAGTTTGCCCCACCTCTCTCACTTGCAGGGAGATCATCCAGTTGGGGAGTCGATATCCACGCTGCACCCCGGACACCTTTATCTCTCTTGTCCCCATCTTGCCTTCAGTGGGAGCCACTCAGGATATCAGATCTGGAGGAGATGTTGGGAGACAAGAGAGAAGCCAGACTTCTATGTTTCCAAGTGATAGTGGTGAGCAGGGAGCATAGGGCATGAGCCAGAGGTGGTGGAACTGAGTTCCGCCAAGTCCCACATGGAAGAAAAATATATTTGAAATATATTTTAAAAATATTATATTTTGAAATATATTGAATACGGCTAAAATTTGGGAATTTCAAATATATGTCAATATATTTGGGAATAATATTTTTAAAATATATTTCAAACATATTTTTCTTCCATATGGGGTTCCAGCTGAACTAAATCCCTGATGAAAGAAGGCATTCCGTCGTTTATTGGGTAGGGCTGACAACACTGCTTTGGATTTGTGCGGCAGGGGCAGCGTTGTCAGATCGCTGGACTTCTTGCAAGAGCAACAGTATTTTAGATACTTGCAGTCATTTTAAAGGCACGAGATGAGAAATGGGCAGGTAGTGGACAAAATTTATTAAATATGTTTTGGGTGGTTTTTTTTTTGTGCCTAGACACTTTAAATTTGTTCAAATCGATATTTTTTTTTTAGGGAAGTTATTATTCCCATAACTCTCTTAATATTAGCCTGCCAGCCTTAACGTGCGAATGGGAAAAATGAAAAATGTTTTAGGAGCAGAATATCAAGGTGGTGTATTAAATAATAGCATTCTGGCTGTACTCAACAGATGGTGGAGCAGAACTGTTAACTCACTAAGTTCCTCTGGTGAATAGGTTTCTAGGATAGTCATCTATGCCTTCACATGTAAAAAAAAATAAAAAAAAAAAAATCAAATAATAATATTAATTGCCTCTGTACATAGCTACCAGTCCCACTGTGACATGCTTTCGTCTTGCCTTTCACCTTCAGAAAGCTATAGATTTATATAACTGAAAATATACTACAAAAAAAACAAAAAAACAATAAGATGAGAAGGTGATTGGAGGAACAATGTTCTCTATTGTACTGGATGTCTGCATAGACCAAAGAATCTGCAAGAAAGGCAAAAATATACTACTTGTGTATTTATTCAATATAATTGTAGCTTAGAAAATCCGAATTTAAATCCTATTATATCCTATTACCAGAAGTTGTTATTTATAATAAATGGTGTGCAGAGTACATTTCAATTGGATCAATTTGTACCCACAACATTCTTCTCGCTATCTCGTATGGTAAGCTGAAGGTATCTCAGAACTGAGAAAAAAAATTGTTTTATAGACTAGATCAGGGCAGTAAACCTGTTGGTATAGTATTTTCTACTTTGAGTGGTTTTCTATGGAGTTTAGTCTATCAACATTTGGCAATGAAATACCTTGAGAACAAGACAAACTAGTTGACTACTACACTTGTCTGTGAAGGTTTTCATTTCTCCATGGTATGTCTAGCAGAAGTTGGTCACAGTCAACTGGGCTTGATCTGTAATGTTGAAGATGTTTCACTACTCATCCAAGTAAGTTCTTATTCAACGCATTACCCAACGTAATCCCTAAACCTCCCTCTCCCCTTGAAGATCATTAACCAGGATTAGGATACAAGTGGTGGTGGTCCTCAGGGGTTAGGATACAAGTGGTGGTGGTCCTCAGGGTTCCAGAAGGTCAAGCTGAAGAGGCAGAATGAAGACCCATAGGATGGTTCAGAATGCTCACAAGAAAAATAAGAGGAGAGGCGATATATCTACTTATAGTGTAGTGAGTATCTGTATTATAGTAGTTCATTCAAAAATGATAAACAGGTAATAGGTTGAAAAAGAAAAACAATGTAACTTACATCTGGTGCAGTTGCAGTCATCCCTTTGAGTAAGGCACGTTGACCTCCATAATTGCAGGTAGGGATAACCCTTGTTCCCACGCAAGATAAAATTGGTTGCTCTCAAAGTCTCGTAGGTCCCTATCCTGAAACCTCTGAGGGACTCTCAGCCGGGAGATGTGCTTCTTGGGTAGGAGGAGGTCAAAAAGACCTATCGGTGTTCCAAACTGAAGAGGCACCCAGTGAGGTATGTAATGGAATTGTGGATAGGCTAGAGTCATGAAAAAGAGTTTTATGTTATTCGTCATACAACAACACTGGTCCATCCTTAGACCCACCACAATCCTACTTCACAACTCAATGGGCATCTCTGCCATTTGGAACACCAACGGGTTTCTGACCTCCTCCTACCCAGGAATGTCCCACGATTATTATTTTTTTTATATTTTAGTTTGTTCCTGTAGCAAGAAGCAGTCTTTATTTCTCCCTCTGACTTGATGACCAGGCTTATAGGTTTCGTGCAGGGACAACCATAGGGAAGTCAGTTCCTATTGACATAGGCACACTGCATCTGCCAGGAGATCTTCAACAGAGAGAAATTGCATCTGCCAAGAGATTTCCAACATACGGTGTGTGAGGCAGCAGCATTGTTTAGCTTAATAAAGCTGGCCAAACACTGTATGATTTCTCTTGTTCATCACCATGGGCTTGTAAGGGGGTAGGTAGCAGGGTGGTGGTTGTTTGTCACGTCCTCCGTGTTTTCCAATTAACTTGTTGGGTGCCAAGTCTGGGAAACATGTCAAGGCTGATGAAAGTCAGGAACATACCCCAGCATGTTCATGGAGGAGCATCTTGGTAACTCAACCAAGTCCAATGACTAAGGAATACGTCAAGGCAGCTGAGTGTCAGGAACATACACCAGCATGTTCATGGAGGAGCATCTTGGTAACTCAACCAAGTCCAATGACTATGGAATACGTCAAGGCAGATGAGTGTCAGGAACATACCCCAGCATGTTCATGGAGGAGCATCTTGGTAACTCAACCAAGTTCAATGACTAAGGAATATGTCAAGGAAGATGAGTGTCAGGAACATACCCCAGCATGTTCATGGAGGAGCATCTTGGTAACTCAGCCAAGTCCAATGTCTAAGGAATATGTCAAGGTAGATGAGTGTCAGGAACATACCCCAGCATGTTCATGGAGGAGCATCTTGGTAACTCAACCAAGTCCAATGACTAAGGAAAATGTCAAGGCAGATGAGTGTCAGGAACATACCCCAGCATGTTCATGGAGGAGCATCTTGGTAACTCAACCAAGTCCAATGACTAAGGAAAATGTCAAGGCAGATGAGTGTCAGGAACATACCCCAGCATGTTCATGGAGGAGCATCTTGGTAACTCAACCAAGTCCAATGACTAAGGAATATGTCAAGGCAGATGAGTGTCAGGAACATACCCCAGCATGTTCATGGAGGAGCATCTTGGTAACTCAACCAAGTCCAATGACTAAGGAATATGTCAAGGCAGATGAGTGTCAGGAACATACCCCAGCATGTTCATGGAGGAGCATCTTGGTAACTCAGCCAAGTCCAATGTCTAAGGAATATGTCAAGGTAGATGAGTGTCAGGAACATACCCCAGCATGTTCATGGAGGAGCATCTTGGTAACTCAACCAAGTCCAATGACTAAGGAAAATGTCAAGGCAGATGAGTGTCAGGAACATACCCCAGCATGTTCATGGAGGAGCATCTTGGTAACTCAACCAAGTCCAATGACTAAGGAATATGTCAAGGCAGATGAGTGTCAGGAACATACCCCAGCATGTTCATGGAGTAGCATCTTGGTAACTCAACCAAGTTCAATGACTAAGGAATATGTCAAGGCAGATGAGTGTCAGGAAAATACCCCATTATTTATAGCCATTGGCACTGCCCTGCGGCACTAGGGTCTTTACTTCAAATCCTGTCCAAATACAATACCTGCATGGAGTTGCATGTTCTCCCTGTGTTTGTATGGTTTTACTCAGATTTCCTTCCACGTTCCAAAAATATGCTAGTAGGTTAATTAGCTCCTGTCTAAATTGGCCATAGCATGTGTATGTATGCATGTCAGATAAGGAGCTTAGATTGTAAGCTCCTTGAGGGCAATATGTAAAGAGCTGGTGCTATATAAATACCTGAAAAAATAAATTAACCCAGTCACCTTCATCCAATCACCAAAGAATGCGTCAAGACGCATGAGTGCCCCCATCATTTATAACCAGGAGACAGGTTCATGAAACTCATTGGAGGAAAGGCTAAGGAAGCCACTTGGATGAAAAATCTTCGACTTCACAGAACAAGTCCAGCTGGATGTGAATAGCTTCTACTAGGTACACATTTAGAAATATTTGCAGATGGGCTTCCAGCATGATATGTTAAATATTCCAAGGGGCCCTATCATTCAGTCTCGACCTTTAATCCACCAGTGAAAAACTGTTACGTGATCAGCATCTGCAAAACAAAATGGTACGTCATGTAATATGCTATTGATTCTATTCCATTGATGACATTGGAACGTTACGTGTCAAAGTGCCTAGTTTCCTAGTGATCTTTCAATTATATATTGTATGAAATATTTGGCCTTTTCATTTTTTTATCCCACAGACTATGCCACATGTTTTGTGGTATGCTATTTACACTGTGATAAATGTATTCTTTAGTTTTAGTACAACACACAGGCACACATATGAGGGCCCATCCATACATGTATTCAAATAGTGTACATGCATGCACCAGTGCACCCTATGTACTAAAGCTGAGCTCAAGCTGCTTGCAAAGGATGTGCATTGTCCACTGTCCCGGGTTCAGGTTTGCTTTAAAGCCCGATAGTTGAAATCTGCTAAATACAAGTTTCATGAAAACAAAAGGTTTGCAAAGTCTTAATGTTGGTTTTCTTTAGAAAGCATCCAGAGCTTGAGTGCTAAAGCCTATTCCCTGCCAGAGAAGGACCTGTGTGGAAGCAATAGTCCTTCTGCAGAGGTCCTACATGCCCTCCTGCCAAGTCAGGCCTTTGGCTCTTCAATCAACAAATCTCAAGCTCCCTTCTGATTGGAGAACTCTGGTTCTGAATCGGCAGTACAGCATATCTTGTGAAAACGTTGTAGAAGTTTTTCTATCGGAACAACATTAACTTTGTTTCTTGGCAAGGGAACTGTGGTAAAGCAGAAAACGTTTTGAATCCATTGGTATGTTTTAAAGGTACTGTAGGATTGTGGTTTTTTTTTGTTTATTGACATAATTTTGGCATTGAATGTACTTTAAAAAATATTTTCTTGCATCCCCTTTATCATGTTATGGTTGTTGGGATAGAAAAGTGTTTAGCTTTTGTTTGTGTCTTTCTTTGGATTTTAGGGTTTAGTTTTTTTGAGTACCAGAGTATTTTCCATATCCAAGAGACCAAATGTTGTTTAGGGCCTTCACCCAAAACTCTCTGATGGTTGGTCCTAGTCTCTGACATATATAGTTACATAGTCTGGCTGAAAAAAAGACAAAAGTCCATCCAGTTCAACCAAAATAAAAAAATAAAAAAAAAAAGTGATAATCTTACACCCACAGTTGATCCAGAGGAAGGCAAAAAAACCAGAAAAGCATGATCCAAGGAAAAAATTTCTTTCTGATCCCCCGAGAAGCAATCGGATATTCCCTGGATCAACTTTCCCTATAAATGTTATATCCAGTTATATTCTGTGTATCCAAGAAAGAATCCAGGACTTTCCTACAGCAATCCACTGAGCTGGCCACAACCAACTCTTGAGGGAGTCTATTCCACCTTCTCACAGCTCTTACTGTGAAGAAACCTTTCCGTGTTTGGAGATTACATTTCTTTTCCTCCAGGCGTAAAGAGCGCCCCCTTGTCCTCTGTGATGACCTCAGGGGGAATAACTCCACACCGAGTTCACTATATGAACCACTGATGTATTTATACATGGAGATCATATCCCCCGTTATGTATTATACATGGAGATCATATCCCCCCTTATGTATTATACATGGAGATCATACCCCCCCTTATGTATTATACATGGAGATCATATCCCCCCTTATGTATTATACATGGAGATCATATCCCCCTTATGTATTATACATGGAGATCATATCCCCCCTTATATATTATACATGGAGATCATATCCCCCTTACGTATTATACATGGAGATCATATCCCCCTTATGTATTATACATGGAGATCATACCCCCCTTACGTATTATACATGGAGATCATATTCCCCCTTATGTATTATACATGGAGATCATATCCCCCTTATGTATTATACATGGTGATCATATCCCCCCTTATGTATTATACATGGAGATCATATCCCCCCTTATGTATTATACATGGTGATCATATCCCCCTTATGTATTATACATGGAGATCATATCCCCCCTTATGTATTATACATGGAGATCATATCCCCCCCCCCCTTATGTAGTATACATGGAGATCATATCCCCCCTTATGTATTATACATGGAGATCATATCCCCCCCCTTATGTAGTATACATGGAGATCATATCCCCCCTTATGTATTATACATGGAGATCATATCCCTCCTTATGTATTATACATGGAGATCATATCCCCCCTTATGTATTATACATGGAGATCATATCCCCCTTATGTATTATACATGGAGATCATATCCCCCCTTATGTATTATACAATGGAGATCATATCCCCCTTATGTATTTATACATGGAGATCATATCCCCCCTTATGTATTATACATGGAGATCATATCCCCCCTTATGTATTATACATGGAGATCATATCCCCCTTATGTATTATACATGGAGATCATATCCCCCCTTATGTATTATACATGTGATCATATCCCCCCTTATGTATTATACATGGAGATAATATCCCCCCCTTATGTATTATACATGGAGATCATATCCCCCTTATGTATTATACATGGAGATCATATCCCCCCTTATGTATTATACATGTGATCATATCCCCCCTTATGTATTATACATGGAGATAATATCCCCCCTTATGTATTATACATGGAGATCATACCCCCCCTTATGTATTATACATGTGATCATATCCCCCCTTATGTATTATACATGGAGATAATATCCCCCCTTATGTATTATACATGGAGATCATATCCCCCCCTTATGTATTATACATGGAGATCATATCCCCCCTTATGTATTATACATGGAGATCATATCCCCCCTTAATCTCCTCTTCTCAAGAGAGAATACATTCAGTTCATCTAATCTTTCCTCATAGCTGAGCTCCTCCATGCCTCTTATCAGTTTGGTTGCCCTTCTCTGTACTTTCTCCAGTTCCCCAATGTTCTTTTGTGAATTGGTGCCCAAAACTGAACTGCATATTCCAGATGAGGTCTTACTAATGATGTACCGGGGGGGGGGGGGTAATGATATCTCTCTCTAGTCTATACCTTTTTTAATACAAGAGAGGATTTTGCTCGCTTTACCTGACCTGCCCTTCATTCCAACATTGCAGCATTCCTAAGACTCTTTAATTTCCAGCAGTGTGTCAGCAACTGTACGCTGTGGTTCCTTCCTCCAACTCCTATGTCACTACAGTGTCTTTATTTACCATCTGCTTTTAAGCTAGGAAAGCATACTTGTACTTTTAAAGCCCTTGCAGTAACATGAAGATGCATAGAGAATGGTCAATTGAGTCCAAAAATGTCAACACCAGCAGACTGGTGGTCTTGGTATGAATGTTTGCATCCAAATAGGATGCAATACTCTCAGGTGTCATGGATGAGTAGGTGCGGGCATTGATAATACTTCAGCAGTTCTCAAGGAAGAACTAGAGGCACCTGCCATCCAAACAAGTGCTTATAAAGGTATGTTGGGTTTGTGGCCCTCAGCAGAGACACTTCATCATTTAGTCCTCGATGAGGGTGGGCACCGCAGTCAGTGACACATGGTGGGCATTATATAGCTAAAATATAAGTGAAAAAGAGCTGCACAAAGTCCGTATATCAGCCATTCTCAACCATGGTTCCGTAAAACCCTAGGATTTCTCCAAAGGTTGCTAGGGGTTCCTTGAGCTGTGGTTGATTAACCTCCTATTTGATTGTACTTACATAGTTCTGGGGCCAATGCCACTCGAAAAAGCAGGACATCAATGACCCTTTTTAGCTGTCCGAAGAGATGTTCTTACTACCATTGTAAAGAGCGTTCTTCCCACTGGCCACCAAAGTAAGGGAGACAGTCTTCTCATTGACCACCAATGTGATGGGACGTTCTGACTACCATTGTAAAGAGCGTTCTTCCCACTGGCCACCAAAGTAAGAGAGACAGTCTTCTCATTGCCACCAATGTGATGGGACGTTCTGACTACCATTATAAAGAGCGTTCTTCCCACTGGCCACCAAAGTAAGGGAGACAGTCTTCTCATTGACCACCAATGTGATGGGACGTTTTTACTACCATTGTAAAGAGCGTTCTTCCCACTGGCCACCAAAGTAAGAAAGACAGTCTTCTCATTGACCACCAATGTGATGGGACGTTCTGACTACCATTGTAAAGAGCGTTCTTCCCACTGGCCACCAAAGTAAGGGAGACAGTCTTCTCATTGACCACCAATGTGATGGGACGTTCCGACTACCATTGTAAAGAGCGTTCTTCCCACTGGCCACCAAAGTAAGAGAGACAGTCTTCTCATTGACCACCAATGTGATGGGACGTTCCGACTACCATTGTAAAGAGCGTTCTTCCCACTGGCCACCAAAGTAAGAGAGACAGTCTTCTCATTGACCACCAATGTGATGGGACGTTCTGACTACCATTGTAAAGAGCGTTCTTCCCACTGGCCACCAAAGTAAGGGAGACAGTCTTCTCATTGACCACCAATGTGATGGGACGTTCCGACTACCATTGTAAAGAGCGTTCTTCCCACTGGCCACCAAAGTAAGAGAGACAGTCTTCTCATTGACCACCAATGTGATGGGACGTTCCGACTACCATTGTAAAGAGCGTTCTTCCCACTGGCCACCAAAGTAAGAGAGACAGTCTTCTCATTGACCACCAATGTGATGGGACGTTCCGACTACCATTGTAAAGAGCGTTCTTCCCACTGGCCACCAAAGTAAGAGAGACAGTCTTCTCATTGACCACCAATGTGATGGGACGTTTCGACTACCATTGTAAAGAGCGTTCTTCCCACTGGCCACCAAAGTAAGAGAGACAGTCTTCTCATTGACCACCAATGTGATGGGACGTTCCGACTACCATTGTAAAGAGCGTTCTTCCCACTGGCCACCAAAGTAAGGGAGACAGTCTTCTCATTGACCACCAATGTGATGGGACGTTCCGACTACCATTGTAAAGAGCGTTCTTCCCACTGGCCACCAAAGTAAGAGAGACAGTCTTCTCATTGACCACCAATGTGATGGGACGTTCCGACTACCATTGTAAAGAGCGTTCTTCCCACTGGCCACCAAAGTAAGAGAGACAGTCTTCTCATTGACCACCAATGTGATGGGACGTTCCGACTACCATTGTAAAGAGCGTTCTTCCCACTGGCCACCAAAGTAAGAGAGACAGTCTTCTCATTGACCACCAATGTGATGGGACGTTTCGACTACCATTGTAAAGAACGTTCTTCCCACTGGCCACCAAAGTAAGGGAGACAGTCTTCTCATTGACCACCAATGTGATCTGACGTTCCGACTACCATTGTAAAGAGCGTTCTTCCCACTGGCCACCAAAGTAAGAGAGACAGTCTTCTCATTGACCACCAATGTAATGGGACATTCCTAAGTAAGGGGCATTCTTCCCACTGCCCTTGATAAATCAGTATACTGTAGCAGTGGTTCCCCTAGACCTAAAAAATGTTTTGAAGAGTTCTTTGGGGATGTAAAGGTTAAGAATGGCTGCCCTATATACTGTATATATAACACATTGCCATGCAGTCAAATGCAAAAATTTTCAAAAACAAACACTCATAAATATGTACAGTTGCAAGAAAAAGTATGTGAACCCCTTGGGATTACGTGGAGTTTTGCATGAATTGGGCATAAAATGTGCTCTGAACGTCATCTAAGTCACAACAATAGAAGAACACAGTCTGCTGAACATAATACTACACAAACATTAGATGTTGCCATGGTTTAATTGCACATAACATGTAAACATTCACAGTGCAGGGAGGAAAAAGTATGTGAACCTTTGGACTTAATAACTGGTTGACCCTCCTTTGGCAGCAATAACCTCAACCAAACGTTTCCTGTAGTTGCAGATCAGACCTGCACAATGATCTGGAGTAATTTTGGACCACTCCTCTTCACAAAACTGTTTCAGTGTAGCAATATTCTTGGGATGTCTGGTGTGAATTGCTCTCTTAAGGTCATGCCACAGCATTTCAATCGGGTTGAGGTCAGGACTCTGACTGGGCCACTCCAGAAGGCGTATTCTGTGCTGTTGCAGCCATTGTTTTGTTGAATTACTTGTATGCTTTGGGTCATTGTCCTGTTGCATCACCCATCCTCTGCGGAGCTTCAGTTGGAGGACAGATGGTCGTACGTTTTCCTGCAAAATGTCTTGATAAACTCTGGAATTCATTTTCCCATCAATGACAACAATCCTTCCAGGCCCTGAGGCAGCAAAGCAGCCCCAAACCATGATGCTCCCTCCGCCATGTTTCACAGTGGGGATGAGGTTTTGATGTTGGTGTGCTGTGCCTTTTTTTCTCCACACAGTGTTGTGTGTTCTTCCCAAACAACTCAATCTTGGTTTCATCTGTCCACAGTATATTTTGCCAGTAGTGCTGTGGAACATCCAGGTGCTCTTTTGCAAACTTCAAACGTGCTGCAATAGTCTTTTTGGACAGCAATGGCTTCCTCCGTGGTGTCCTCCCATTGTACTCCATTTTTGTTTAATGTTTTCCTTATTGTAGATGTGTCAACAAAAATGTTAGCATGTGCCAGAGATTTCTGTAGGTCTTTAGCTGACACTCTGGGATCCTTTTTTACCTCACACAGCATTCTGCGCTGTGCTCTTGCAGTCATTTCTATAGGATGACCATGCCTAGGGAGAGTAGCAACAGTGCTAAACTTTCTCCATTTGTAGACAGTCTGTCTTACCGTGGACACATGAACATCAAGGCTTTTGGAGATACTTTTGTAACCCTTTCCAGCTTCATGCAAGTCAACAATTCTTGATCGTAGGTCTTCTGAGAGCTCTTTTCTGCGAGGCATGGTTCACATCAGACAGTGCTTCTTGAAACCAGTAAACCCAAAACAGGTGTGTGTTTTTTAAGGGCAGGGCAGCTGTTAGCAACACATCCAATATCATCACACTGATTGGAGTCAAGGTTGGCTCACTCCTGGCTCCAATTAGCTCTGGGAGAAGTCATTAAGCTAGGGCTTCACATACTTTTTCCTCCCTGCACTGTGAATGTTTACATGTTATGTGCAATTAAACCATGGCAGCATCTAATGTTTGTGTAGTATTATGTTCAGCAGACTGTGTTCTTCTATTGTTGTGACTTAGATGACGTTCAGAGCACATTTTATGCCCAATTCATGCAAAACTCCACGTAATCCCAAGGGGTTCACATACTTTTTCTTGCAACTGTATAATTCACTCCTAGGTAAAGTGTAATATTCAAACAGTCCAAAAAAGTCCCACAGAGTGCCAGTGAAAGTTCCGTGGGTATTGTCCCTAGATGTAATCCTCTATGTGATTCCACACCACCACAGTGTCACTCATGGACGCTTACCAAAAGGAGAATGAATCCCAATGTCTGAGTGGTCAGGAACAGCATAAACATTGTAATGTAAAGCTGACTATATCCATCAGAGGTTCCACTGCTTTTCATACATATCCACTTACAAGACAGGTATATGCATACAAATAAAAAAAGTAAATACTCCAAATGTGTAAACCAGATAACATCACTTTATTAACAAAAAAAGTTAAAATCACTCACATTTGTTTAGTGGAAATAGCACATACAGTCCGAACCCCAATCAGCAGCGTGCGAGGTGACGTCAGTGCACCTGGGTCTGACCAACGCGTTTCGTCAGAAAATGACATCATCAGGGGGTTCATCATATTACCTGTGATCCCAGCTTTTGACAGATGAGATGTTTTCCAGTAGCAGTTCCCTTTGTAGCTGTATATGAAGAGCCTATAAAGGAAGCTGATGCTGGAAAAGGCGCCTCTTGGTTGTATTTGCATGACGGGAAAAAAGGTTCCTAGCCCTCCCCTGCCTGTGCAGCACTTCGCATGAACACAAGTAAGCAAATTGTTTTACAAAAAAACTGAATGGCTTGCCTGTGTTATGAACGGTAGTGTTTTGGGGGAGCTTATAGTGGAAATATTATATAAGTTAATCTGCTACCATTTTGAAAATGTGGCATGAACTGATCGATTTATGAGCAAGACCTTTGTTTTCTCAAGTGCTGCATTTGTTGGCATATTCATAAACCAATCAGGTGAATTTTTGGTGGATTATTTTAAAATAATTAACTCCAATTTCATTAAAAACTGGGTACACATAGTAAACCAGGTTAAAATCAGGCAGATTTGATGGCAAAATTGCAATCACATAGATAGGTAACAAGTAGGCATGTCAAGTGATGGAGGTCCAGTGGGAGCAGGCCTGATGAAGGAGTGAGCATGCTCCGAATGCACGCCATCTTGGAAACCTGGTCCATGTGGTGACATCATCCCTGTGAGCCTCCCTGTGCCCCTCTGCTACTCCCCGAGCCCTGGACACCTTCGGAGCGGTGGGAAAACACCCAGAGCACGGTCAAAGGACCTAATGCTCCCACTGGACCTCCTTCACTTGACATGTCTACTTGTTACCTATCTATGTGAGTGCAATTTTACCATTAAATCTGTCTGATTTTAACCATCTACACTCCTGTCTCTCTTCTCTACCTGCATTAGGAGTATCTACAAGCTCTTACAACCATCTGCCTCCTCAGACAAGTCCATACTAGTACAAGCCCCCCACTACAGATGGACTTGGACACCACCTCCACATGGACCTTCTACTAACCCCAATTGCTGATGGTCCATCCCCCAATGCACACAGGGTAGATGCGTCTTAGCGCTCCCTCCCCCCACTCACACATAATATAACTCAATATGATGTCTTTAAAAAAAAAAATTTCCATTCTTCAGCCATCTTTGATTTTCTGATTCCACTGAAAACCCTTGCTCCTCATTCTAAGGTTTGGGTTTCCTTTGCATAGTGCTTGTTCTTGTATTGCTGTGGTGCACCTTTGCAGCCAGGTTCCAATATGAGACGTGTATGTGTTGCTGGGAAAGGGTGGAATGTGAATTCTTTCACTGTTGGGAATATGAAATAAAATAAACACAGAGGAGCCACCACAAGAGAGTTTAATGACCAGCTTGCAAAAAAATATAAAACAATTTAGAAAAAGCAGCTCCCGCAGCAATGCTTACCGTATCTCTGACCCAGGGGCGGACTGACAACTCATGGGACCCCCGGGCAATAGGGGATCATGGGGCCCCTGTGTTCTTGCCCAAACTCAAAAAAGCCTATGAAAAAGGTACCAGAGGCATCTCATGGGGCCCCCTACTGACCTTGGGCCCTCAGGCAGTGCCCAAGTTTCCAAATGGTCAGTCCGCCCCTGCTCTGACCCCATCTCTTTTTTTACTTTGGTGCTGGACAACGACTCAGCTGCCTATGGCCAAAGCCAACTCTTCTATTCTTCTCTAACTGCTCCTCTACTTGTTCCTTCAGCTCACCAACAGAAATATACTTCTCCCTGAAGATTGCTATCACAATGATCCTCCTCTGTTGTTGCTTTATCATCAGTGATAAAGAGGAAAAACGTTAGCTAGCTCATGTGATAACTCACATGATAACTTCGGCATTATGGAAGACCTACTGTAGCTTCTTCGTCATGTCCATATTCTTTTGCCTCCAGACATCTCTAGTCCTCAATTGTGGAGGATCTGGAAAGGAAACATCCCAAGCAGGGCAAAATTACTGCAAATAGCCCACCACCCAAAGCTTTTATACTTAGTGAGCCAAACTTCTTGACACCTTTCCATCTAACTACTTGTACCTTCAGCTCACTGACAGACATACACTTCTCCCCGGAGATTGCTATCACAATGATCCTCCTCTGTTGTTGCTTTATCATCAGTGATAAAGAGGAAAAACGTTAGCTAGCTCATGCGATATCTCACGATAACTCCGACATTATGGAAGACCTACTGTAGCTTCTTCGTCATGTCCATGTTCTTTTGCCTCCGGACATCTCTAGTCCTCAATTGTGGAGAGTCTGGAAAGGAAACATCCCAAGCAGAGCAAAATGACTGCACATAGCCCACCACCCAAAGCTTTTATACCTAAAGAGCCAAAATTCTAGACACCTTTCCATCTAACTACTTGTTCCTTCAGCTCACTGACAGACATACACTTCTCACCGGAGATTGCTATCACAATGATCCTCCTCTGTTGTTGCTTTATCATCAGTGATAAAGAGGAAAAACGTTAGCTAGCTCATGCGATAACTCATGATAACCCCAACATTATGGAAGACCTACTGTAGCTTCTTCGTCATGTCCATGTTCTTTTGCCTCTGGACATCACTAGTCCTCAATTGTGGAGGGTCTGGAAAGGAAACATCCCAAGCAGGGCAAAATGACTGCACATAGCCCACCACCCAAAGCTTTTATACTTAGTGAGCCAAACTTCTTGACACCTTTCCATCTAACTACTTGTTCCTTCAGCTCACTGACAGAAATACACTTCTCACTGAAGATTGCTATCACAATGATCCTCCTCTGTTGTTGCTTTATCATCAGTGATAAAGAGGAAAAACGCTAGCTAGCTCATGTGATAACTCACACAATAACCCCGGCAATATGGAAGACCTACTGTAGCTTCTTCGTCATGTCCATATTCTTTTGCCTCCGGACATCTCTAGTCCTCCATTGTGGAGGATCTGGAAAGGAAACATCCCAAGCAGTGCAAAATGACTGCAAATAGCCCACCACCCAAAGCTTTTATACTTAGTGAGCCAAACTTCTTGACACCTTTCCATCTAACTACTTGTACCTTCAGCTCACTGACAGACATACACTTCTCCCCGTAGATTGCTATCACAATGATCCTCCTCTGTTGTTGCTTTATCATCAGTGATAAAGAGGAAAAATGTTAGCTAGCTCATGCGATATCTCACGATAACTCCGACATTATGGAAGACCTACTGTAGCTTCTTTGTCATGTCCATATTCTTTTGCCTCCGGACATCTCTAGTCCTCAATTGTGGAGGATCTGGAAAGGAAACATCCCAAGCAGGGCAAAATGACTGCACATAGCCCACCACCCAAAGCTTTTATACTAAGTGAGCCAAACTTCTTGACACCTTTCCATCTAACCCCGGCATTATGGAAGACCTACTGTAGCTTCTTCATCATATCCATGTTCTTTTGCCTCCGGATATCTCTAGTCCTCAATTGTGGAGGATCTGGAAAGGAAACATCCCAAGCAGGGCAAAATGACTGCACATAGCCCACCACCCAAAGCTTTTATACCTAGTGAGCCAAACTTCTTGACACCTTTCCATCTAACCCCGGCATTATGGAAGACCTACTGTAGCTTCTTCATCATATCCATGTTCTTTTGCCTCTGGACATCTCTAGTCCTCAATTGTGGAGTGTCTGGAAAGGAAAGATCCCAAGCAGGGCAAAATGACTGCACATAGCCCACCACCCAAAGCTTTTATACCTAGTGAGCAAAACTTCTTGACACCTTTCCACCTAACTCCCCCCGCACGTAACAGTGCTAGCACCTGGTGATTGGCAGCTTAGGTCAAGTCAACAAGGGATTTGGCAGTGCAGATCTGAAAGGATCATTATTTTTTGTCATTATGTTCTATAGCACTGTATTAAAATGGATATAACTGTTGCGCACACCCCTGAAGGAGCTGCTGATGTTTGGGTTCCTTGGTCCCGGATAGAACGACCCTTCGGGCAGTACCACACCCTTTGACACACCCAGGCGGTTTATTCAAGAAACACACTCTGAAAGAGAAAATACTGGCAATAGTGACAAGCAATGGCAAGCAGAAGCAAATAACAGTTGCACCAATAACACAGTTTGCAAACAAGATATTACCAAAACCATTGACTTGAAAGCTGGCTCATGGGGAAAAGTGTATACCTCCTAGACCCTGACTTTAGGGGGTGGCCTAAAAATGGGAGATATACAATCAAGGACTTTAAGCCACAGTCTCCCCTCACCATCTCCTCCTACTGACTAGTGGAAAATACAGCATTTGATGGTGGCCAGCGTTGGGGCCCAAGACTACGTTGGAGCGCTCCAAACAGAGCTTTTGTAATTCCAACTGGAAAAGGGGGATACTCCTCTGAACACATCCTTGGGGGTCCCAGAAAGAGTGGTGCTGTCCCTTTAAGCAAGACTATAGCAAGACAGTTGCCAATGCCCTCCCACCACTCTGAAGTCGATCACAAAGTTCCCTCCCTTATGTGGTTATGTGGAACACTGGACGCACAGGCAGGCTAGCGCTTGCAGTCTCTGAGGGTGATGGCAGTAGTCCTGAACGCACTAGCAGTGGCCTGGACACAGCAGCAAACATTCTCTGTGTAGAACCTCTCTCTTGAAGCATGCTGGGCCTTGAATCTGGACACCAGAACATCAATGAAGTCTCAACTAGGCAGGAAATAGGAAATGGTCTCTCACCGGCCCTCCAACCGCAGCCTCATGGGTCCCTCTACTCCAAGGCATGGTCCTCTGTGCACACTTGATTCCTCGAGCAGCAGAAGTTTCTGGACAGGTGTAGCAGTTCAGTTTTGGACTGCGCTGTCATGCTGTTGTAGGCCATAGAAAAAAATCAACAGATCTTCTGGCGGGATCAACAGGTAGGGACATACGGCAGGAGGGGGGGGGGGGGTCGGAAAACAAAAACTGCCCTGTTATTACTTTTGAATAGCATAAGTTTTCATTTTGAAAGTCTAAAACTGCATTGGCCTCTATGACTACCCTGTTCACAGGGTGACAACGTTGCAGTCATTTCACTTTAGAATGAACGACGTTGTCACGTTGTTACAGGAAGTGGAAAAAAAATCAACAGATCGACTGCCAGGATCAACAGGTAATAAAACTACATTATGGGGGAGGGAAACCTAGGGGGAAACAAACTGCATCAAAGTCTAAAACTGCATAGACCTCTATGACTACCCTGTTCACAGGCTGACAATGTTGCAGTAATTTCACTTTAGAATGAACGGCATTGTCACGTTGTTACAGGAAGTGGAAAAAAAATCAACAGATCAACAACGTTGCAGTCATTTCACTTTAGAATGAACGACGTTGTCACGTTGTTACAGGAAGTGGAAAAAAAATCAACACATCGATTGCCAGGATCAACAGGTAATAAAACTACATTATGTGGGGTGGGGGGGGGGAAACCTAGGGGGATACAAACTGCCTCAAAGTCTAAAACTGCATAGGCCTCTATGACTACCCTGTCCACAGGGTGACAATGTTGCAGTCATTTCACTTTAGAATGAACGGCGTTGTTACAGGAAGTAGAAAAAAATCAACAGATCAACTGCCAGGATTAACAGGTAATAAAACTACATTACAGGGGGGGACCTAGGAAACTACAAACTGCACAGGTATCTACAGATGCATTATACGCAGGGGCGGACTGACAATTTATGGGGCCCCCCGTGCAATAGGGGATCATGGGGCCCCTGTGTCCTTGCCCACACTCACAAAAGCCTATAAAAAAGGTACCAGGGGCATTTCATGGGGCCCCCTACTGGCCCCGGGCCCTCGGGCAGTGCCCGAGTGCTCGAATGGTCAGTCCGCCCCTGATTATACAGCAAATACACGCTGACCCTTCCAGAATTGCAGTGTCCTTGTCGCTTCCTAACTGGAGTCAAGTGTCTAATACTTCATATCCCTCTAAAGCCGGCCATACATGGGTCGAAATTCAACTGGTTTTTCGTCCGAAAATCGGACCTAAGAATAATCGGCCAATTTTCGCTCTGTTAGTGGGGTAAATGGCACCGGCCAATTTTTGTGGTTCCTTCCCTTTTCGGTGATCGGGCATGTTGAAAAATCTGTGAAAAAGAACTGATTTTCGACTCAATGGTGGTCAAATCGTACGATCGTTTTCCCGAAAAGAATATGCGCCGTGACCTGGAAAGAACAGAAGTCTCGCCTGTTATATGGGGTGAACATTATGACTCGGTCGGCCGATTTTCCAAATCATCGATGTAACCATCGGATTACCGATTGAACAACATTTTCGATTTTCGGACAAAAAATCATTTGGGGTTCGACCCATGTATGGCCCGCAGTAGGCTCCGTTCACATCTTGGCGTTTTGTATCGTGGGCAATTCTGCCTGTGATCCCAAAAAAGCTGTGCAAACATGACAAATCGCACCACGCGTGTTCGGTTGCCATTCATGCTGCGATAGTTGTGCGATAAATTACTGCAAACTCCATCGCGTGAAGTTTGTCGCCCAAAAAAGAAGCAGGAGCTTCTTTTGGGCACCAAGCCTCACGCAACGCGGTTTGCGGCAACTTCAGCGTGATTTAGCGCGCGACAATCGCAGCAGCACTGCACCGCGTTTTAGGTGCCATTGAAAACTAATGGCACCTGAACACACGCGATGTGACCTGACATTTTTTGGGATTTACGGGAAGAACTGCTGCGATTCTGCCCACGATACAAAACTCCCAGATGTGAATGGGGGCCTAAGGCTGCCCTGTCCACACGGTGACAACGCTGCAGTGATTTAAGTGCAGTACGAACAGCGTTGTCATGCTGTTACAGGAAGTGAAAAATCCGATGTGACCTGTCATTTTTTGCGCAGCGTTTTGGGATTTGCGGGAAGAACCGCTGCGATTCTGCCCACGATACAAAACGCCTAGATGGGAACGGGGGCCTAAGGCTGCCCTGTCCACACGGTGACAACGCTGCAGTGATTTAAGCGCAGTACGAACAGTGTTGTCATGCTGTTACAGTAAGTGAAAAATCTGATGTGACCTGTCATTTTTTGCACAGCGTTTTGGGATTTGCGGGAAGAACTGCTGCGATTCTGCCCACGATACAAACTGCCCAGATGTGAACGGGGGCCTAGGATTGCCCTGTCCACGCGGTGACAACGATACAGTGATTTAAGCGCAGTACGAACAGCGTTGTCATGCTGTTACAGGAAGTAAAAAATCAACAGATCTGCTGGCAGGATCAACAGCTCATAAAACCATAGTACAGGAAAGATTTGTGTGAATATATGTGTCATTTTTATTTTGTCGTAGTTCAACTTTAACAGCAATAATTCCCACCTTCCTCAGCTCCTAAAATATGAATCCACTGGAGACGCTACCATGATCTTCTGACAGTAACGTATTGCAGCCAAGGGCTGCGGGCTTTGCAAGCCTTTCCAAGCTGCTGCGGGTGCAAAAAATACAAATATAAAAAAAATACAAATATATGTTGTGGAGAATATAAAATGTATCAGAATGTTTAAATGGAATGTCTGTAAAGTGAATGAAATAGAAGAAATCCGTCCGATATGTAAAAGAATTTATTTTGCAGATGAGGATGGTTGATCCCCGCGTGCATTTGCCGCGTGCATGCGTGCGCTCCTGCCACCTACAGACCTTTGCGGGGTAAACCACTCTTGTACAAACTGTATGTATAGAAATATATAAAGTAATATATATGTACAATGACAATACAGAAATATATATTTCACTTACATAGATACTGTTTTTCTTGTCCTTCCAAAGCAGCTATTAAAGAAGTGTCAGTCTGTTATCTGGATATCATGGGTCAGACTTAAAAAAAAAAAAAATGTACGTATTTTATGTATGATCTGTGTGTCCGGTCTCTTCCTTCCATGTGCTATCCGTGTTCCTGGCGGTGTCCCTAAGCTGCCTGTAACATTTGGGTTCAGTGGCCTGGACTCCAGGAGACAAAGTACATGTAGCAATTTGCCCCGTGTTCCTACATGCATTGGAAGCCTAGCTACGAGGTAGGACAGAGCCGACAACCGGTGGAGTAGCGTGGGTGGTCAGTGACGGGGGCAAGGAAAGTAACCTGTGGACTTTTAGATACCCCCCCCCACCCTGATCACACACCCCAGATACCCCCTCACTCTAATCACACACCCCAGATACCCCCACTCTGATCATGCCGCCACCCTGATTACACCCCCCAGATACCCTGACTCAGATCACACCCCCAGACACCAACCCCCTCCCCAATCTAATCACAAACCCCATATACCCCCTCACTCTAATCTCACACCTCAGATACCCCCACTCTGATCACACGCCCAGATACCCCCACCCTGATTACATCCCCCAGATTCCCTGAATCAGATCACACCCCCAGACACCCCCCCCCCCCCCCACACTCTAATCACAAACCCCAGATACCCCCACCCTGATCACACCTCCCAGATAACCCCCCCACTCTAATCACACACCTCAGATACCCCCACTCTCATCACACACCCAGATACCACCACTCTGATCACACCCGTCAGATGCCCCCGTCCTGATTACACCCCTCCCACTCTGATCACACCCCCCAGATCCCCCCCATCCTGATTACACCCCCCAGAAACCCCCATTCTGATCACACCCCTAGATACCTCCCCACTCTGATTACACCCCCAAGATACTCCTACTCTGATCACAACCCCAGATACCCTGACTCAGATCACACCTCCAGATACCCCCCACCCTGATAACACCCCCCAGAAACCCCCACTCTGATCACACCCCCAGATACCCCCACTCAGATCACACCCTTAGATACCCCCCCCCACTCTAATCACACACCCCAGATACTCCCACCCTGATCACACCCCCAGATACTCCCACCCTGATCACACCCCCAAGATACCCCCACTCTGACCACACACCCCAAATACCCCCACTCTGATCACACCCCCAGATACCTCCCCACTCAGATCACACCCCCCAGATACCCCCACTCTGACCACACCCCCAGATGCCCCCCCAATTTGATCATCCCCCCAGATACCTCCACTCTGATCACACCCCCCAGATACCCCCTCACTCTGATCACACACCCCAGATGCCCCCACCCTGATCACACCCCCCAGATGCCCCTATCCTGATCACACACCCCCACTCTGACCACACCCCCAAGGTACCCCTCCCCACTCTAATAACACGCCCCAGATACCCCCACTCTAATCACACTGCCAGATATCCCCCCAGTCTGATCACACACCCCAGATACCCCCCCACCCTGATTACACCCCCCCAGATACCCCCACTCAGACCACCCCCCCAGATACCCCCCACTCTAATCACACACCCCAGATACCCCCACCCTGATTACACCCCCCAGATACCACCACCCTGATCACACCCCAGATACCCCCACAATTTGATCATCTCCCCAGATACCCCCACTCATTCTAATTAGACCCCCGAGATACCCTCACCACAATTATACCCCCACCCTGATTACACCCTCCCAGATACCCCCGCTCTGACCATACCGCCAGATGACCCCACCCTGTTTACACCCCCCAGATACCCCCACTCTGATCACACCCCTAGATACCTCCCCACCCTGATTACACCCCCAAGATACTCCTACTCTGATCACAAACCCCGGATACCCTGACTCAGATCACACCTCCAGATACCCCCCCACCCTGATCACACCCCCAGATACCCTCCATTCTGATCACACCCTCCACATACCCCCACTCTGATCACATCCCCAGATACCCCCTCACTCTGATCACACCCCCAGATAACCCCCTAATTTTATCAGCAACCAGCGGGGAGCCTCCTCCACCCTGACCTCTTCCTCCGCCGGCACCCACAACCTGACCACCCCTACCCATGCACAGCATAGCACTCACTGCCTACACACACTTGGGATTGGGATCAGCAGCTGCCTGAGCTGCCTTATGGTGGTGACTGGACTGGTGCAACACATTGTGTATGCAGGTGCATTTTACCACCCCCCCCCCCCCCGTCCCGTCCTAGAGTCCTAAGGCCCTTTTCACATGGCCGATTCTTGCTGGGGGATTGACTTGGGTAATGCGGTCTGCAGCCCATTTAAACTAATGGAGGGCTGACAGTGGCCGCTGCTGATCACATGCAGCTGCATACAGAGCGATTAGCTGCAGTTTGCATCCAGATATCTGAGCCTGGGTGCAGCTGACTGCTTTCAGGAGCGGACATCTGAACACAAACTAAGGTACAAACTCAGTTCTTCAACAGAGCAGTGCCATCAATTATTCCTTTCCAGCACAAGATGAACGTCAACTCAGTTCTTCAACAGATCAGTGCCATCAATTACCTCTTTCCAACACAACATGACCATCAACTCAGTTCTTCAACAGAGCAGTGCCATCAATTACCCCTTTCCAGCACAACATGACCATCAACTCAGTTCTTCAACAGAGCAGTGCCATCAATTACCCCTTTCCAGCCCAACGTGACCATCCTACTCAGTTCTTCAACAGAGCAGTGCCATCAATTACCCCTTTCCAGCACAACGTGACCGTCAACTCAGTTCTTCAATAGAGCAGTGCCATCAATTACCCCTTTCCAGCACAACGTGACCGTCAACTCAGTTTTTCAACAGAGCAGTGCCATCAATTACTCCTTTCCAGCACAACATGACCATCAATTCAGTTCTTCAATAGAGCAGTGCCATCAATTACTCTGTTCCAGCCCAACATGACCGTCAACTCAGTTCTTCAACAGAGCAGTGCCATCAATTACCCCTTTCCAGCACAACACGACCATCAACTCAGTTCTTCAACAGAGCAGTGCCATCAATTACCCCTTTCCAGCACAACATGACCGTCAACTCAGTTCTTCAACAGAGCAGTGCAATCAATTACCCCTTTCCAGCACAAGATGAACGTCAACTCAGTTCTTCAACAGATCAGTGCCATCAATTACCTCTTTCCAACACAACATGACCATCAACTCAGTTCTTCAACAGAGCAGTGCCATCAATTACCCCTTTCCAGCACAAGATGAACGTCAACTCAGTTCTTCAATAGAGCAGTGCCATCAATTACTCCTTTCCAGCACATGACCATCAATTCAGTTCTTCAACAGAGCAGTGCCATCAATTACTCTGTTCCAGCCCAACATGACCGTCAACTCAGTTCTTCAACAGAGCAGTGCCATCAATTACCCCTTTCCAGCACAACGTGACCGTCAACTCAGTTCTTCAATAGAGCAGTGCCATCAATTACCCCTTTCCAGCACAACGTGACCATCAACTCAGTTCTTCAACAGAGCAGTGCCATCAATTACTCCTTTCTAGCACAACGTGACCGTCAATTCAGTTCTTCAACAGAGCAGTGCCATCAATTACCCCTTTCCAGCACAACATGACCATCAATTCAGTTCTTCAACAGAGCAGTGCCATCAATTACTCTGTTCCAGCCCAACATGACCGTCAACTCAGTTCAATGAGGTTGGAGAAAGCGGCCACACTTCCCCTGCAGCCGCTCGGCAATGTAGCAAGGAGATGGCTGGTCAATAACTGGAGCTTGTCTCAACTCCAAGCACTTGCCCTAAACAAGTAGAAGCAAGAGGAATGAACGGGGGGGGAGGGGGGGGGGGGTGACAGTCTTCTGTATTCTTTCTTGCTTGCCTCAAGCAAGTGCTTGGAGTGCTGGTTATCATGCAGATGTCTCCTTGCTAGCTAGGTTATCAGAAGGCTACAGGGGGATGGGGGCATGGGGGGCACCCCGTTTGGTGTGCTTTGTAGCTTACAGCCATCAAACAACGTAGCTAGCAAGGAGAAGGCTGGTTGATAACCGGTGCTTGTCCTGGCTCCAAGCACTTGCCCACAGAGATAGATACACACACACACACACACACACACATATATATATTATATATATATATATATATATATACACACAGGTGAAACTGGAAAAATGTAAATATGGTGCAAAAGTTGATTTATTTCAGTGCAGCAACTTAAAAGGTGAAACTAATATATGAGACTCATTCCATGCAAAGCAAGATAGTTCAAGCCGTGATTTGTCATCATTGTGATGATTATGGCTTACAGCTCATGAAAACCCCAAATCCACAATCTCAGAAAATGAGAATATTACATGCAATCAATAAAACAAGGATTGTACATAGAACAATATCGCACCTCTGAAAAGTAGAAGCTGCATATGTACTCAGTACTTGGTTTGGGCCCCTTTTGCAGCAATTACTGCCTCAATGCGGCGTGGCATGGAAGCTATCAGCCTGTGGCACTGATGAGGTGTTATGGAAGACCAGGATGCTTCAATAGCGGCCTTCAGCTCTTCTGCATTGTTCGGTCTCATGTCTCATCTTTCTCTTGGCAATGCCCCATAGATTCTCTATGGGGTTCAGGTTCAGACGAGTTTGCTGGCCAATCAAGCACAGTAATCCCACGGTCATTGAACCAGGTTTTGGTGCTTTTGGCAGTGTGGGCAGGTGCCAAGTCCTGCTGGAAAATGAAGTCAGCATCCCCATAAAGCTCGTCTGCGGAAGGAAGCATGAAGTGCTCCAAAATGTCCTGGTAGACGGCTGCGTTGACCCTGGACTTAATGAAGCACAGTGGGCCAACACCAGCAGATGACATGGCTGCCCAAATCAACACAGTCTATGGAAACTTCACACTGGACTTCAAGCATCTTGCAGTGTGTGCCTCTCCATTCTTCCTGCATACTCGGGGTCCTTGGGCCTCTCCATTCTTCCTCCATACTCGGGGTCCTTGGGCCTCTCCATTCTTCCTCCATACTCGGGGTCCTTGGGCCTCTTCATTCTTCTCCATACTCGGGGTCCTTGTGCCTCTCCATTCTTCCTCCATACTCGGGGTCCTTGGGCCTCTCCATTCTTCCTCCATACTCTGGGTCCTTGGGCCTCTCCATTCTTCCTCCATACTCGGGGTCCTTGGGCCTCTCCATTCTTCCTCCATACTCGGGGTCCTTGGGCCTCTCCATTCTTCCTCCATACTCTGGGTCCTTGTGCCTCTCCATTCTTCCTCCATACTCGGGGTCCTTGTGCCTCTCCATTCTTCCTCCATACTCGGAGTCCTTGTGCCTCTCCATTCTTCCTCCATACTCGGGGTCCTTGTGCCTCTCCATTCTTCCTCCATACTCGGGGTCCTTGTGCCTCTCCATTCTTCCTCCATACTCGGGGTCCTTGGGCCTCTCCATTCTTCCTCCATACTCGGGGTCCTTGGGCCTCTCCATTCTTCCTCCATACTCGGGGTCCTTGTGCCTCTCCATTCTTTCTCCATACTCGGGGTCCTTGTGCCTCTCCATTCTTTCTCCATACTCGGGGTCCTTGTGCCTCTCCATTCTTCCTCGATACTCGGGGTCCTTGGGCCTCTCCATTCTTCCTCCATACTCGGGGTCCTTGTGCCTCTCCATTCTTCCTCCATACTCTGGGTCCTTGTGCCTCTCCATTCTTCCTCCATACTCTGGGTCCTTGGGCCTCTCCATTCTTCCTCCATACTCTGGGTCCTTGGGCCTCTCCATTCTTCCTCCATACTCGGGGTCCTTGGGCCTCTCCATTCTTCCTCCATACTTGGGGTCCTTGGGCCTCTCCATTCTTCCTCCATACTCCGGGTCCTTGGGCCTCTCCTTTCTTCCTCCATACTCCGGGTCCTTGGGCCTCTCCATTCTTCCTCCATACTCCGGGTCCTTGGGCCTCTCCATTCTTCCTCCATACTCGGGTCCTTGGTTTCCAAATGAGATGCAAACGTTGCTTTCATCAGAAAAGAGGACTTTGGACCACTGAGCAACAGACCAGGTCTGTTTTTCTTTAACCCAGGTAAGACGCTTCTGACGTTGTTTGTTGTTCAGGAGCGGCTTGACAAGAGGAATTTGACATTTGAAGCCCATGCCCAGGATCCGTCTGTGTGTGGTGGCTCTTGATGCACTGACTCCAGCCTCAGTCCACTCCTTGTGAAAGTCCCCAACACTTTTGAATGGCCTTTTCCTGACAATCCTCTCCAGGCTGCGGTCATCCCTGCTGCTTGTGCACCTTTTTCTTCCACACTTTTTTCTTCCACATAACTTTCTATTAATGTGCTTTGATACAGCACTTTGGGAACATCCAACTTCTTTTGCAATTTCCTTTTGAGGCTTTCCCTCCTTATGGAGGGTGTCAATGATGGTGTCAGGTCAGCAGTCTTTCCCATGATTGTGATTCCTACTAAACCAGACTGAGAGACCATTTAAAGGCTCAGGAACCCTTTGCAGGTGTTATGGCTGAATGAGCTGATTAGAGTGGGACACTTTGAGCCGAGAATATTCCACCTTTTCACAATATTCTCATTTTCTGAGATTGTGGATTTGGGGTTTTCATGAGCTGTAAGCCATAATCATCACAATGATGACAAATCACGGCTTGAACTATCTTGCTTTGCATGTAATGAGTCTCATATATTAGTTTCACCTTTTAAGTTGCTGCACTGAAATAAATGAACTTTTGCACCATATTCTAATTTTTCGAGATTCACCTGTATATATATATATTTTTTTTTTGTTCAGGGATATGAAGAATCTTAGGTTGAATTAATGTCACAATAATCTACAGTACAGCCCTGTAAATTATGAGGAAATGCTAAATATCGAGAAAAAAATGCACATTGGTGACCAAACTTAGCCTCCACCATAGTCCACCTAGCAAATTAAAAAAAACCTGTACTGTGGAAGCTGTGCTTACAAAAAATGCAAGCAGAAGGCGAAGGGCTTGTCATCAAAAATGCCTACAGGCTGCCTATAGCTGATCGATTATGTCTCTCTGTGGAGGCAAACATCTTGGTAAGGGAAGGGCTTGGCTTCCTCATGTCAGAGTTGTTCTGATGACCAGTGATCCGATGATGATGAAGTAATGATGAAGAGGCAGGAGAAGAGGTGGAGGAAGTACAGATCAACAGAATGAATGAAGGAGAAGCAGGGAGATGCTTGCATTGCAGGTTCATAGGTACAGCTTCCTTTCCAGGAAGGAGAACAGTGAGCAGCACAGTAATGGCAGCACCAAATCTCAAGAGAAAAGCAGTCAGAGGCAGCAGTGCCTTAGATGATCTCACACTGCAGATATACAGTGTGGAGGTTCAGCTCTAATTTAGCCTTTGTCATGAACTCTAGCCCAGCCAGGAAAAGTGGGTAAGTGGTAAAGCTCCTGAACAGAAAAAAAGGTTAACCATGCAGTGGTTTTTATTATCACACTGAGCAATGTGAACACAATGCTTTCTGCATCTTGACTAGCTTGTCTCCATGTAAGAGGGGCTTCGTGGTCGGCTGATTTTGGCGCTCAAGCACAAGGTCCTACCCCCGATCCAGCCCTGCTAGAAAATGATCCCACCTCCTGAAGCTGATCCCTCTGCAATCTTGTGCCCTGCCCCTTGCCATAGGCCTCTCCGCGACATTTCCAGCCATAGACCTTTATAGCACGAAGAAGAAATGTCCACACAATAAATAGGTTCACTGCACTTTATTGGTGTTGTTCAGGAAACGGCAACATAGTTACATCAACAGGACATACATTCCGGAGTCATTTGACATACGCAGTTATTCACATATAGTGGATGGTCCAAAGTAGTCACAGGTGAAAGCACATGCAGCCCTTTAACAGACATCCCCTTCAGTCTTTCCTCTGCTAAGTGTCATCATTACTCACAGGACTGTGCTCTCTGTAGACACGTCCTAGCTGAGTACATCTCTTCCGGGAACCCTCTAGGGAAGCAGCCTCATATCTGCCTGGATTAAAGCCCTAAACCCCACTGTTGTCAAATCACAGCCAGTGAGCCAATGAGGAGAGAGCAGAGGGGCGGAGCCGATCCATGGCCCTACAGTATCTCCCAGAAGTGAGTCCACCCCTCACATTTTTATAAATATTTGATTCTCTCTTTTCATGTGACAACACTGAAGAAATGACACTTTGCTACAATGTGACGTAGTCAGTGTACAGCTTGTATAACATGTAAATTTGCTGTCCCCTCAAAATAACTCAACACACAGCCATTAATGTCTAAACCGCTGGCAACAAAAGTGAGTCCACCCCTAAGTGACAAGGTCCAAATTGGGCCCAATGAGCCATTTTCCCTCCCCGGTGTCATGTGACTCGTTGGTGTTACAAGGTCTCAGGTGTGAATGGGGAGCAGGTGGGTTACATTTGGTGTTATTGCTCTCACTCTCTCATACTGGTCACTGGAAGTTCAACATGGCACCTCATGGCAAAGAACTCTCTGAGGATCTGAAAAAAAAAAAAGTTGCTGCACATAAAGATGGCCTAGGCTATAAGAAGACTGCCAAGACCCTGAAATTGAGCTGCAGCACGGCGGCCAAGACCATACAGCAGTGTAACAGGACGGGTTCCCCTCAGAACAGGCCTCACCATTGTCCACCAAAGAAGCTGAGTGCACATGCTCAGCGTCATATCCAGAGGTTGTCTTTGGGAAATAGACGTATGAGTGCTGTCAGCATTGCTGCAGAGGGTGAAGGGGGGGGGGGGGGGGTCAGCCTGTCAGTGCTCAGAGCATACACCGCACACTGCATCAAATTGGTCTGCATGGCTGTCGTCCCAGAAGGAAGCCTCTTCTAAAGATGATGACCAAGAAAGCCGCAAACAGTTTGCTGAAGACAAGCAGACTAAGGACATGGATTACTGGTACCATGTCCTGTGGTCTGATGACACCAAAATCAACTGATTTGGTTCAAATGATGTCAAGCGTGTGTGGCGGCAACCAGGTGAGGAGTACAAAGACAAGTGTATCTTGCCTACAGTCAAGCATGGTGGTGGGAGTGTCTTGGTCTGGGGCTGCATGAGTGCTGCCGGCACTGGGGGGCTACAGTTCATTGAGGGAACCATGAATGCCAACATGTACTGTGACATACTAAAGCAGATCATGATCTCCTCCCTTCGGAGACTGGGCCACAGGGCAGTATTCCAACATAACGACCCCAAACACACCTGCAAGACGACCACTGCCTTGCTAAAGAAGCTGAGGGTAAAGGTGATGGACTGGCCAAGCATGTCTCCAGACCTAAATCCTACTGAGCATCTGTGGGGCATCCTCAAACAGAAGGTGGAGGAGCGCAAGGTCTCTAACATCCACCAGCCCCGTGATGTCATCATGGAGGAGTGGAAGACAGAAGGTGGAGGAGCGCAAGGTCTCTAACATCCACCAGCCCCGTGATGTCATCATGGAGGAGTGGAAGACAGAAGGTGGAGGAGCGCAAGGTCTCTAACATCCACCAGCTCCGTGATGTCATCATGGAGGAGTGGAAGAGGACTCCAGTGGCAACCTGTGAAGCTCTGGTGACCTCCATGCCCAAGAGGGTTAAGGCAGTGCTGGAAAATAATGGCGGCCACACAAAATATTGAGCCCAATTTGGACCTTAGGGGTGGACTCACATTTGTTGCCAGCAGTTTAGACATTAATGGCTGTATGTTGAGTTATTTTTAGGGGACAGCAAATTTACATGTTATACAAGCTGTACACTGACTACGTCACATTGTAGCAAAGTGTATTTTCTTCAGTGTTGTCACATGAAAAGATAGAATCAAATATTTACAAAAATGTGAGGGGTGGACTCACTTCTGTGAGATACTGTGTCTTATGGACGCACAGAGCAATGGCTCAAGAATGAGCATGCAGTGGTACCCCCAGGGCAAGTGGCTTTCATTGGGGCACTGCTCATTGGAGAGGAGCAAGGAGCACCGGCGGGGGACCTGAAAAGAAGAGGAGGAGGAAACTACTGCAGAGGGCAGGTACGTATGACATGTTTGCCATTTTATAAAAAACAAAACAAAAAACGAAGCTTTAGTATCCCTTTAATATGAGGCCTGTACACACCTGCACAGTCAGGCATTTGCTTGTCAGCAAAAAGTGAACCTAGGGCTTGATGTTCATCCCATCCATGACTCTATAAAGCCTCTGGCCTCCAGGACTCAGCCCAGGATCTATGGTGTGCCCTCTTTAAAGGCCAGGACCAGGATCTGCCAACCTTGAAGAAAACTGAAAATCCAGTCTCCTTCTAATTAAATGTGCATTCTGGAGCCCCTCAACCTGCATGGGTGGTACCAAATCCTCTTTACACCATAATACGACACAGTGACGTCTCAAGCACCATGGGGCTCAATACATAGCGTTCCTAGGTACAGGAAGTAAAGGGTTATTTTTTGGGAAGAATTAAAGACAAAGGGGACATTTTCTGGACACAGTTTAGACACAATTACATAGTTACATAGTTAGTCTGGCTGAGAAAAGACAAAAGTCCATCCAGTTCAACCGTTAAAAAAAAAAAGTTATAATCCGATACCCACAGTTGATCCAGAGGAAGACAAAAAAAAAATGTCAGCAAATCACGATCCAATTTGCTCCTGCAGGGGAAAAAAAATTCCCCCGAGAGGAATCAGATATTCCCTGGATCAACTTTACCTATAAATGTTAGTATCGAGTTATATTCTGTGTATCTAGGAAAGAATCCAGGACTTTTTTAAAGCAATCCACTGAGCTGGCCAGAACCAACTCTTGAGGGAGTCTATTCCACATTTTCACAGCTCTTACTGTGAAGAAACCTTTCTGTGTTTGAAGATTAAATTTATTTTCCTCCAGACGTAAAGAGTGCCCCCTTGTCCTCTGTGATGACCTCAGGGGGAATAACTCTACACCCGTTTTTTCATTTTCCCGGTTGAGGTGAGGGGCTTTCGCTTCTGGCTCCAAGCACCTACCTGATCCCCCGAGAGTCAATCAGTTTTAAGGCTTGACTTGTTGGGTATCTAATTACTAGGTCCAATCTCATCTTTTACCAAAAAGTGGGTACTATATTACATATGCCCATTGTGTAAATATCGGTGACTTAAAAAAATTGTAACTATCATCATTTTATTCGCCAGGGTCTCTGTTTTCAGAAAATATATAATGTTTGGGGGATTTTAACTAATCTTCATGGCTAAAATAATTTTTTAAAGATACGATTAGAGAGAGAGGAGACAAAAGAAAGAAACAAAAAAGGATAGGGAGATGAGAGAGAAAGAAAAAAGATGAGAGAAGAGAAAGAGGAGAGAGAGAAATTTGAGTTCAGAGGGATATGATAGAGTGAGAAAGAGAAAAGAGAAAGAAAGAATGGAAATCAAAGATTGAGAGGAAAAAGAGAGAAATGATAAATAAGAGAAAGAGGAGAGAGAGAGAGCGAAAGGGTGAGGAGAGGAGGAGGAGAGGGGGAGGAGAGAGGAGGAGGAGAGAGAAGGAGTGAGGGGGAGAGGGAGGGGGAGAGAGAGGGAGAGAGAGAGGGAGAAGGAGAGAGAGAGGAAGGGAGAGAGAGGGAGAAAGAGGAGAGAGAGGGAGAGAGAAGGAGATATAGGGGAGAGGGGGGAAGATGAAGAGGGAGAGAGAGGGGGGAAGAGGAGAGAGAGGGGAGGAAGAGAGGGAGAGAGAGGGGGAGGAGAGGAGGAGGAGAGGGGGAGAGGAGGAGGAGAGAGGAGTGAGGGGGAGGAGAGAGGAGTGAGGGGAGAGGGAGGATGAGAGGGAGAGAGAGAGGGAGGAGAGAGAGAGAGGGAGGAGAGAGAGAGGGAGGAGAGAGAGAGGGAGAAGGAGGAGAGAGAGGGAGAAGGAGGAGAGAGAGGGAGAAGGAGGAGAGAGAGGGAGGAGGAGAGAGGGAGAAGGAGGAGAGAGAGAGAGAAGGAGAGAGAGAAGGAGGAGAGAGAGAGGAGGAGAGAGAGAGGAGGAGAGAGAAGGAGAGAGAGGGGGGAGATGGAGAGAGAGGGGAGAAGAGAGGAGAGAGAGAGGGGGGGAAGAGAGGGAGAGAGAGGGGGAAGAGAGGGAGAGAGAGGGGGGAAGAGGAGAGAGAGGGGGGAAAAGAGGGAGAGGGGAGGAAGAGTGGGAGAGGGGAGGAAGAGAGGGAGAGGGGAGGAAGAGAGGGACAGGGGAGGAAGAGAGGGACAGGGGAGGAAGAGAGGGAGAGGGGGGGGGAGAAAGGGGTGGAGGGAGGAGAGAAAGAGAGGGGGGGGGAAGAGAGGGGGGAGAGAGGGGGGGAGGGAGAGAGGGGGGAGGGAGAAAGAGAGGGGGGAGAGAGGGAGAGAGGGGGGAGAGAGGGAGAGAGGGGGGGGGAGAGAGAGGGGAGAGAGTGATAGAGAGGGGGAGAGAGTGATAGAGAGGGGGAGAGAGACAGAGAGAGTGAGAGAGAGGGGGAGAGACAACAGAAAGGAGACATAGGAGAAGAGGAGAGAGAGACAGGCAGGATGGGAGAAAAAAATAGAAATGATAGATGGTAAGAGAAGAGAGGGGTAAGAGAAAGGAAAAAGAGAGGAGAGATGAAAGAGAGAGCAAGAATACATACAAGAGAAATGGCAGAGAGGAAATGGAGAGAAATATGAGAGGTGAGGATATACAGAGAAGTGACTCTCCATTCTCATCTAACACTTTACTCCTATAGAAGAGAAGAGGAAACTCCACATTCTACAGAAGAGGAGCCAACGGTGGAAATAGCTGAACAATATGAGAGGTGGGAGGAAATGTGGACTCATAAAGCCCTTGTCTGGACCTCCCCCATCCTTCTCTATATTATCCCTTATCATTGATAATGTCCTTGGAGTTATTCCTTCCACCCACTCCCATCCAACACATAATAAATCCACAATTGCTTTGGCAATGCTGAAAATGTATTTGGCCCTGCCAATACAGATTACTTGAATTTTAATTTCATAAAAGAGAAATTAAAAAGGAGAGAAGGAAAAGAGTAAGATGAGAGAGTGAGAGGGGCTGAGGTAAGAGGAGAGAAAAAGAATCATGAGAGAGGAGAGATGAGAAAGAGGAGAGGAAAGAGGAGAGAGTAAAGAGGAGAGGAAAGAGAGGAGAGAGGAAAGAGAGGAGAGAGGAAAGAGGAGAGAGAGAAGAGAGGAAAGAGGAGAGAGGAGAAGGAAAGAGAGGAGAGAGGAAAGAGGAGAGATGAAAAAGAGAAGACAGGAAAGAGAGAAGAGAGGAAAGAGGAGAAAAAGGAGAGAGGAGAGAGAGGAAAGAGAAGAGAGAGGAAAGAGAGGAGAGAGGAAAGAAGAGAGAGAGGAAAGAGGAGAGAGAGGAGAGAGGAGAGAGGAAAGAGGAGAGAGAGGAGAGATGAGAGAGGAGAGAGGAAAGAGGAGAGAGGAAAGAGGAGAAATGAAAGATGAGAGAGAATAGAGGAGAGAGGAAAGATGATGACATTGGTTAAAGAAGGATTTCTAAACTTCTGAATGTTCCTGTGATCACTGTTGGGGCCATAATCTGGAAGTGGAAAGAACATCATTTCACCATAAATCAGCCATGACCAGGTGCTCCTCACAAGATTTCTGACAGAGGAGTGGAAATAATTATCAGAAGAGTTCTCCAAGAGCCAAGGACCACTTGTGGAGAGCTTCAGAAAGACCTGGAATTATCAGGTAAGATTATTTCAAATAAAACAAGTAATGCAAAATAATGCACTCACCTGCCATGGCCTGTATGCACGTCACCACGCAAGACTCCATTGCTGAAGAAAAAGCATGTTGAAACTTGTTTAAAGTTTGCTGCACAACATTTAAACTAGCCTGTGAAATACTGGGAGAATATAGTCTGGTCAGATGAGACCAAAATTGAACTCTTTGGATGCCATAATACACACCATGTTTGGAAGTCACATGGCGCTGCATATCACCCCAAAAACACCATACCAACAGTGAAGCATGGCGGTGGGAACATCATGGTGTGGGGCTGTTTTTCAGCATACGGTACTGGCAAACTTCATGTCATTGGATGAATGGAAAAATGTACCAAGACATTGTTGATAAAAATCTGCTGCCATCTACCAGGATGATGAAGATGAAACAAGGGCGGACATTTCACCAAGACAACGATCCCAAACACAAAGCCAAGGAAACTCTCAATTGGTTTCAAACAAAGAAAATAAAGCTGCTAGAATGTCTCAGCCAATCACCTGACTTGAATCCAATGGAAAATCTATGGAAGGAACTAAAGATCAGAGTTCCTAGAAGAGGATCGGAACCTTCAAGATTTGAAGACTGTGTGGAAGAACGGGCAAAAATCACACTCAAGCAAGGCATGCCACTAGATTTTCTATATAGGAGGAGTCTTGAAGCCGTCATTACCAACAATGGATTTTGTACCGAGTATTAATTACATTTCACTTAATGTGTTCAATACTGTTTCCCTGTGTCCTTTCATTTTATTACACATAACTTAATTCTCAACTTATTTGTTTTGGTTTCTTTGTACGTATGGGTTGCATGGGTTGTGATCGACATGTGGTTAAAATTTCATGTCAATAGCACCATTAGAAATATATTTACTGAGAGAAATGGTGACGCGTTCAATACTTATTTTGGCTGCTGTATACACATATATTACAAAACTTATAATAAAATTATACTATATATAATAAATATTAATTAAAATGTTATTTATATATATATATATATATATATATATATATATATATATATATAATTTTAAATAGAAAAAGAAAATTCTTATTTATATATATTCTATTAATATTTATTATATATTAACATTAATAATAGAATTATATATATAATTATATTATATACATTTTTATAATAATTACCAATATAATATATATATATATATATATATATATAAATAAAACACACTGTATATTACCAATATATGTATATTATATATAAAATACTATATATATATTAACCGCTTTCCAGATGTCCTATAGCAGATATACTGCTACAGGGTGGCAGGGGTGCGCAAAATCACGTATATATACGTGATTTTGCATTTCTGGGTAGGGGGCAGGGGCGGACTGAGAACTCATGGGGCCCCCGGGCAATAGGGGATCATGTCCTTGCCCAAACTCAAAAAAGCCTATGAAAAAGGTACCAGGGGCATCTCATGGGGCCCCCTACTGACCCCGGGCCCTCGGGCAGTGCCCGAGTTTCCAAATGGTCAGTCCGCCCCTGGTAGGGGGTGCGTGCGCCCTACCTGCTCGTGGACTCGGCTGTCAATCACCGGGTCCCGGCAGGTATGTAAATACAGTTCTCTACAGTGTAAAGAGCACACACAGAACAGTTAACCCTTTGGTCGCCCCATGTTAACCCCTTCCTGCCGAGTGCCATTAGTACAGTGTCAGTGCTTTTTCTTAGTCAGTTGCCCCCCCCATGTCAGAATGCCCGTCGCAGTCCTGCTTATATATTCCACCATTTGTAAACGCTATAACTTTCACGTAAACCAATTAATTTTCACGTATTGGGATTTGTTTTTAGCAAAGACATGGAGCAGAATACATTTTGGCCTAAACTTATGACGAACTTTGATTTTTTAAAATATTTTTTACTGGACATGTTTCAAAAAGTCAAAAATATTGTTTTTTTTTCTCAAAATTATCGGTCTTTTTTTTTTTTTCATAGCGTAAAAATAAAATAAAAACTGCACAAGCGATCAAATACCATCGAAAGAAAGCCCTATTCGTGGGGAAATAAAGAACGCAAATTTCATTTGAGTGCAGCGTTGCATGACCGCTCAATTGTCAGTTAAAGTAACGCAGAGCCGTAACGCAAAAAATGGCCTGGTCGGGAAGGGGGGGGGGAATCCTCTGGAGGGCAAGGGGTTAAATTATGTTATATACATTTTTATAATATAGATGTTACATAATTTTATTATTATTATTAAATATAATATACATGTTATATTATACATAATAAAATTGAGAAAAAAATATATCTGTATATAAAAAATGCGTATGTGTATATAAATATATATATATATATCATACTGTATATCACCAATATATGTATATTAAAAAATATATATATATATTTGTATATTAACATCAACATGGCACATACATGTATAATATACTATATATAATGCTGTAATTATATAATTATATTACCATTTCTATTTATATTACAATTATCCAATTATAGATCCTGAGCCACAGCGCCACCTGCCGCTCATTTTGTCGCTAGCACACCCTGCCGGGCTCATTCACTCCTCAAGTCTCATTATTGAGCGCCACCTGCCGGTCAGTCCGCGGCAGCGCACCCTTTGCCGGGGTTCAGCTTCCACGCATGTCAGCGCAGAGAGGCGTGGCCCTCCCGATCCCGGCCGCCATTGGACAAGACGGCGCAGACGGGGCGTGGACAGGAGTTCCGTCCTCCGTTAACCAAGCCATCGGCGAGGCCGGCCCGGCGCTCCAGTGACGCACACACCGAGCGAGCAGCGATGCCGAACATTAAGATATTCAGCGGGAGCTCCCACCAGGACCTGTCCCAGAAGATCGCCGACCGCCTGGGGCTGGAGCTGGGCCGGGTGGTCACCAAGAAGTTCAGCAACCAGGAAACTTGGTGAGCGGAGCCCGGAGGCGGGGGGACGGGCTGGCGGTACACGGCGGGGCCGGGCCGTCACGTGAGGAGGCCGGGAGGGAGAGCTGGCTCGTCGTTCCGCAGAGAAGTTGATCGCGGGGGATGCCGGGAGTTGTAGTGCCGGGGAGGCGGGAGCGTCCTAGAGGGAGCGGACACGTGACTACAACTCCCAGAGTGCACCTCGCGGCCGGAGCATAGAGAGGCGCACATGTGGACTGGGGGAGGGGGTCACCACCGGACTAAAGTGTCCTTCACGGGGGTGAGGGGCCTGCTTCCTGTTATCCGGTGACAACCCTCTGCTTCCTCCTCTCAATTGTGTCCCTGTGTTGTCGCCCTGCTTGAGAGACCCCCAACGGGCCTTCCAGCAGGCAACGCTGGAGTGTGTGTAGATGGAAAGTAGTGGCAAAGAGGTGACAGGAGATTTCTGTGCTGGCCCAGCTCCTCTGCCTCTTTCTTAACCCCTACATAACCTTTTATGCAGCTTCTTGTGAAAGAATTGCTGCCTGTGCTGGCCCAGCTCCTCGCCTCCCTTACATAACCTATTTCTGTAGCTGCCAGGGAACGTCTGCTGGCTGTGCTGGCCCAGCTCCTCCACTCCTCACCTCCCCCTCTGGCAGCTACCTAAAATACTGTCTGTGCTGGCCCAGCTTCTTTGCCCCGTCATTTCCCTATAGATGCTGGGGGAGGAGCTAATTACTGCCCGTGCTGCTCCAGCTCCTCTGACCCTTGCTTCCCTATATAACCTTTCATGTTCCTGCCAGGGGAGCATCCATTTACTGCCTGTGCTGGCCCAGCTCCTCTACCTCTTTCTTAACCCCAACCTAACCTTTCATCTAGTTGGGCGAGTCTCTAATTACTGCCTGTGCTGGCCCAGCTCCTCTACCTCTCACCGCCCTCCATAACCTTTCAGGTACCTGCCAGGAAATTACCAATTATGGCCTATGCTGGCCCAGCTCCTCCACCTCTCACCTACCTACATAGCGCCTCCCCTTGCAGCTACATAAAATGCTAATTACTGCCTGTGCTGGTCCAGCTCCTTTTCCACTTGTCTCATATAACCGTTTATGTAGTTGCCAGGGGAGTGCTAATCATGGTCTGTGCTGGCCCAGCTCCTCCACCCCCACCTTCCTACATAGCTCCTCCCCTGGCAGCTTCATAAAATGCTAATTGCTGTCTGTGCTGGCCCAGCTCCTCTGCCACTCGCCCCCCCCCCCCCCAACCTTGCATGTATCTGTTGGGGAGTGATTAATTACTGTCTGTGCTGGCCCAGCTCCTTACCCTCTACATAACCTTTCATGTAGCTGCTGGGAGAGGAGCTAATGACTGTGCAGGCCCAGCTCCTCCACTCTTCACCTCCCCACATCATCTCTTATGTAGCTGCCAGGGGTAGACACTGCCTACTGTCTGTGCTGGCCCAGCTCCCCTGCCCCTCACCTTCCTGTGTGACTGTTTCGGCCAAGGGAGTGTCCAATTATGATCTGTGCTGGCCCAGCTCCCCTGCCCCTCACCTTCCTGTGTGATTTTCTGCCAAGGGAGTGTCCAGTTAGGGTCTGTGCTGGCCCAGCTCCTCTGCCCCTCACCTTCCTGTGTGACTTTCTGCCAAGGGAGTGTCCAATTGGGGTCTGTGCTGGCCCAGCTCCTCTCCCGTCACCTTCCTGTGTGACTGTTTCTGCCAAGGGAGTATCCGATTATGGTCTGTGCTGGCCCAGCTCCCCTGCCCCTCACCTTCCTGTGTGACTTTATGCCAAGGGAGTGTCCAATTGGGGTCTGTGCTGGCCCAGCTCCTCTGCCCCTCACCTTCCTGTGTGACTGTTTCTGCCAAGGGAATGTCCAATTGGGGTCTGTGCTGGCCCAGCTCCTCTGCCCCTCCCTTTACTATTCTACACTAACCATCACATCCCAGAGGGGGCCCCCCAGCCGCAGTGTCGGAGTGTTTCCTGGCTACAGAGGGAGGGAGACCGCATGAAATGTCCCCTTCTAGGGAGACGGCCGTTCTGGTGAGGAAATGACAGTTGTTGGATACATAGTGACAGGTGTGGGCGTGGTGATCTGTGATTGGCTGTCGGGACATAAAGCTGACGTCTGATTGGCTGTCGGGGACATCAAGCTGACGTCTGGTTGGACACCTTGTATCTGCAGAGGAGTCGTCGGTTCCCATCTTACGGATTCTTCGCTGCACTTCTGCCGGGAGACGGTCCAAGTCTGTGTGTGTGATGTGCCGGGGGTGGAGCTCAATGACACGCCGTCCTTCAGGGCCAATCACATCGCAGCGGTCCGGCGTGCTGCACTAACATGACATGCGGACCAAAACGCAGAGCGCCACCGTGCGCGGTCTGTGCGTCATGGTGCACCGGGTGTCGGCACTCTGCTGTACAGTGTGGGGGCGCCGTTCACAATGATCAGCGAAGGTTGTGGCCCCAACGCACCAGTGTGAATGGGGCCCTCCATGGAACGCTTGGGTTCCGTTCATATCTGAGCCATGCCGGAACGCCAGCAACAGTGCAGGTCCTCCTGCAGCGCACAGCATTCCCAAATGGAATGTTTTGGGGTTTTTTTGGTAATTACAGCGGTGTGTTTTTTTTATTGGGGGGGTGTTTGCTTTGGATTGGTGTGTGTGTGTTTTTTTTTTTTTGTTTTTTTTGTGGGGTGGTTGATGTTTTGTGTAATGTTTTTTTTTCTGTTATGTCTTTGTGGTGTGCAGTTTTTTTGTAATTATGGCGGTGTTTTTTTTTTTTGTTTTTTTTTCTGTTGTCTTTGTGGTGTGTTTTATTTTTTTGGGGGGGGGGGGGGCGGGGGTTTGCTTTGGATTATTTTTTTTTATTATTATTCTGTGGTGCTTCTTTTTCTGCTTTATATTTGCAGTGTATAGTTTTGTTTTCTTTGGTGGGGTTTTTTTTTTTCTTCTTCTTTTGGTAATTAAGGCGGTGTTTTTTTTGTTTGTTTGTTTTTTTTTGGGGGGGGGAGGTGTTTTGTATTGCTTTTTTTGTGGTGTGTTTTTTCTGTTATTTCTTTGTGGTGTGTTTATTTTTTGTGGGGGCGGGGGTTTGCTTTGGATTGATATATATATATATTTTTTTTGGTGTTTTTTCTGCTTCGTATTTGCGGTGTTTGAGTTTGTTTTTTATTTGGTGGTTTTTATTTTTTTGGTAATTATGGCAGTGTTTTTTTTATGGGGGGGGGGTTGCTTTGGATTGTGTGTGGGTTTTTTTTTTTTTTTTTTTTTGTATTTGATGTGTGGGTTTTTGTTTTTTGGGGGGGGGGGGGTTTCTTTTGTGTTGTGTGGGTATGTTTTGTTTTTTTAATTATGGTGGTGTTTTTTGTTGTCTTTGTGGTGTGTGTTTTATTTTTTTGGGGGGTGGGGGTTTGGTGGGGTTTGATTTGGATTGATTTTTTTTTTCTGTTTTTGTATTTGTGGTGTTTTTTTTTTTTTTTTTTTTTTTTTTAGTAATTATGGCAGTGTGGATTTTTTTTTGGGGGGGGGGGGGGTTATGGAATGTGTGTTTTGCTGGACTTCCCTACGGCTTCCTTCACACGTTCCTCGGTGTGCGTATGCGTTCCCATGTGTAGGGCAGCCCATTCACTTCAGTGGGCTGCCCTATATGTCAGAAATGCCCAAAATACCCTTTGAGACCCCCTCTGCTTCCAAGCAACCCCCCCCCCCCCAGTGCAGCCCCTGCTCTCCCGTCATTGGGTTTGGGACCCTCCTAGCGAGTGCCCCCGGGACAGAACCGGACGGAGCGTGTATTACAGCAGTGCTGGGTTTGGCTGTCACTTTTCCTGGCTGTTGTGGCGGGGGAGGTGTGACACCCGTGGGGGGGCAGATTGTATTGGACACTTAAACCCCACCCCCCATGTACATGACCTATGATGTAAAACCCCCATAGGGTCAACTGTGTATGAAATAGTTGCTTGCGCTACCCATGTTGCATGTCGCCTCCACATCTAACGAGGGTTCTGTCCGGTTTGCAGCGTTGAGATCGGGGAGAGCGTGCGCGGAGAAGACGTGTACATCGTGCAGAGCGGCTGCGGAGAGATCAACGACAACCTGATGGAACTTCTGATCATGATCAACGCCTGCAAGATCGCCTCCGCATGTCGCGTCACGGCGGTCATCCCCTGCTTCCCGTACGCCCGCCAGGACAAAAAGGATAAAGTAAGCCGAAACATCACCAAAATTGTGCCGTGGCCCTCGTGTGTGTCGTCCTCGTGTGTGTGTGTGGCCCTCGTGTGTGTCGTCCTCGTGTGTGTGTGTGGCCCTCGTGTGTGTCGTCCTCGTGTGTCGTTCTCCATCTCTTCTCCTAACGCCTCTCTGCTTTCTCTAGTCCCGGGCGCCAATCTCTGCCAAACTTGTTGCCAACATGCTGTCTGTGGCCGGAGCCGATCACATCATTACTATGGACCTTCACGCTTCTCAGATCCAGGTAATTGTATTTTTTTTTCTTTTTTAATTGATATAGTTGTGTGTTTTTGTTTTTTTAATATATATATATATATATATATATATATATATATATATATATATATAATTATTTTTAATAATTATATATATATTTAAAATAATATAATTAATTTTTGCATCATTACTTTTATGATCATTGACATTATTATATAATATACAATAAAAATAAATTTTATTTACTGATATAGTAACAATAAATAAAATATTTTTTTTTATTGTATATCTATTATGATTATTATTACAAGTATTTACTTTTACTATATTAAGTCATTATTAAAATACAATAATATATAATTTTATTTTTACTATAGTATTAAAAATATAATTTTCATTGATAATATAGCAAAAAATAACTTCTATATTTTTATTGTATAATAATGTACAATAAAGATATTTTTTTTTACTATTAATAAAAATATAATTTTCGTGGATATAGTAAAAATATTATTGATAATATATCAATGAAAATTAGATTTTTATTGATAATAGTAAAAAAAATATTTATTGTACATCATCATTAATATTATACAATAAAAATCTAGAAGTTATTTTTTGCCATATTATCAATGAAAATTATATTATTTTTAATACTATAGTAAAAATAAAATGATATATTATTGCATATTATAGATTAACATATTACAAATTCTACAATACTACAATAAACAAATTGCATTATTTTACTATATTATCAATTATACAATATTAAACTACAATATATATATTTTTTTTTTTTACTATATTAATATTTTTACTATATCAATGAAAATTAAATTTTGATTGATAATAGTAAAAAAATCTTTATTGTACATCATTATTACTATTTTTACAATAAAAATCTAGAAAGTTTTTGCTTAATTATCAATGAAAATTATATTATTTTTAATACTATAGTAAAAATAAAATTATACATTATTGCATATTCTAGATTAACATATTACCAATTATACAATACTACAAGATAAAAATTAAATTATTTTACTATAGTAACATTTTTATATTGTAGTACAGTATTGTATGATTGGTAATATGTTCATCTATAATATGCAATAATATATCATTTTATTTTTACTATAGTATTAAAAATAATATAATTTTCATTGATATAGAAAAAAATAACTTCTATATTATTATTGTATAATAAGAAGGATTTACAATAAAGTTTTTTTTTTTTTTTTTTTTTTTTTTTTTACTATTATCAGTAAAAATATAATTTTAATTGATAGAGTGAAAATATTATTGATAGAGTAAAATAATTAAATTTTTTATATTGTAGTATTGTGTAATTGGTAATATGTTAATCTATAATATGCAATAAAATATTTTATTTTTACTATAGTATTAAAAATAATATAATTTTAATTGATATAGTGAAAATATTATTGATACTACAGTAAAAATTATATATTGTAGTTTTTTTTATTAATGTATAATTGATATAGTAAAATAAATTTTTATATTGTATAATTGGTAATATGTTAATCTATAATATGCAATAATATATCATTTTATTTTTACTATAGTATTAAAAATAATAAAATTTTCATTGATAATATAGCAAAAAATAACTTCTAGAGTTTTATTGTATAATATTAATAATGATGTACAATAAAGATTTTTTTACTATTATGAATAAAAATATAATTTTCATTGATCTAATTAAAATATTAATGATACTATAGTAAAAAAAATTATATATTGTAGTTTTTTATTATTGTATATTGTCCCTTTTTGGGTTTTGTTTGTTTTTTTTTTCCTGCCCCTTATAAAAGGGATTTTCTATGTTTCTGGACCCAATACATGGTGCGTGACAAGCGGCGAGCACTACACAGGATTCGGAGGCTGTTCAGGATGCACTTTGATGCCGCAAGACGCACACTTGAAGCGCTCCTCTGTTTTATGCTGAATTTCGTCTCATGTGGAAGGTCTATATGACGATATTCGTCCTCATCGTCTCCTTGTGTGTCTCGCAGGGCTTCTTCGATATTCCCGTGGATAACTTGTATGCTGAACCCGCCGTATTGAAGTGGATCCGCGAGAACATCGCCGAATGGAAAACATGTACTATAGTATCACCGGACGCCGGAGGTGCCAAACGGTGAGCTGTGATCTCTAGGCGGCCATTGTGCTCCCAGCAGCGCGCTTCCTGTTACAGGGTGACTATTTGTGATTCTACGTTGTCACCCTGCAACATGGGATTCCAAGGGACAATAAAATCGTCTTTTTAACCCCTTCCAGTCCAGGCCAATTTTCAGCTTTCAGCGCTATCACACTTTGAATAACAATTGCGCGGTCACTGTAATTTTTTAGCATTTTTTGAGACCGATAAAGCTTTATTTTGGTTTATAACCAAAAATTAGTTTTTTTTTTTTTTTTTTTTTTTTTTTTTACATTTTCGTTTAATTTTTTTTATATTTGTTTGAAAATATATAACCAAAAATTATAGTTTTTTTTTAAACTTTTTTTTTTAAACTTTTTTTTTTTTTTTTCATTTTCTTTTTTTACATACTGTCACCCTAGCAATACAGTATCACCATAGTAAAAAAATAAATAACCCAAATTAGTTTAAAGAAAAGTTTAAAAACTATAATTTTTGGTTATACATTTTCATTTTATTTTTTTATATTTTTGTTTGGTTTTTTTTTTTTTGTTTTACATACGGTCACACGGGCAATACAGTATCACCATAGTAAAAAAAAAATAACCAAAATGAGTTTATAACCAAAAATTATAGTTTTTATTTTACATTTTTGTTTTTTTTTTACAATACATACTGTCACCCTAGCTGTACAGTATCACCATAGTAACATAGTAAAAAAATAACCCAAATTAGTTTACAACCAAAAACTACATTTTTCAAACATAATTTACATTTTTATTATTTTTTTATATTTGTCTTTTTTACATACTGTCACCATAGTGACACTGTACTACTTCTGTGGGGGGTGATTTATTTATTTATTTTTTTTATTTTTTTTTTTTTTTTTTTTTTACACTGATTGCTTTTACACCCATACAGGCTGCACAAGCAATCCTTTCTCCTTCTCTCTGGCTGCATTCTTGCAGCCATTGAGAAATACTGTGAGCTGTGATTGGTCACAGCTTGTCACATGGTACAAGGCTGTTGTGAATGGCTCTGTACCATGTGATCTCTGTGATCATTCACAGATTTCACACGTAGTAAGCAATGATGTCAGAAGTGACATCTTGCTTAATACTCTGCATGTGATCACTGATTGGCCAGTGATTAGGACAGAGGTCCCGTACGACGATCGGTGTTCCGGAGGACACAGCGGGCGCTGGATCGCGGTACCCAGCAGTGCGCACAAGCAGGGGGCGGGGAGGCTGTTCATAAACGGCCACCCACCCCTGCACTGCCACCATCTGGACGTTTATATACAACAGCCGGACGGGAGGTGGTTGAGGTCGAACTTTTTTGCCAGGAAAAGGAGTAAATTTGTAGTCACAAAGGATCTATAAATCAAGTGACCTGCGATGGATGAGGGGCCCCAGGGAGCACAGCGCTGTTATTCGTCAGGATTTACAGAGCGACAACTGTTTGCTTTACAATAAAACACAAGAGGGCCTCGCTCACAAGAGCTTACAATCTAATAGGGTGGGGCAAATCTAATAGGGTGGGGCAGTTCATTTGCCATTCCCTGCCCAGGGACTTAAAGAGCTTTGTGGTCACCCATCCAATTTATTTCTCAGTTTGGCCGATTTGTTTTTCTTACCCTGTCTTTGTCCCGTCTCTTCAAGAGTCACATCGATCGCCGATCGTCTGAACGTAGATTTTGCTTTAATCCACAAAGAGAGGAAAAAGGCGAATGAAGTGGACCGGATGGTCCTGGTGGGAGACGTGAAGGATAAAGTGGCGATTCTTGTGGATGACATGGCCGATACCTGTGGAACCATCTGTCACGCTGCAGATAAGTACGTGTCTGGTGAACGATCTTTTAATACTTGGGTCAGAAAAGCTGTGGGTCACTTATTGGGTCCAGAAGAAAACGTTCCATTGGGGATCTTTAACCACGTCCCGCCCGGCCTATGGTAAGATGGTGGCTGGGAGAATCTCTCTTCCCTCCGGGAGGGCGCCACGTGACGTCCCTCCGGGAGGGCGCCACGTGACGTCCCTCCGGGAGGGCGCCACGTGACGTCCCTCCGGGAGGGCGCCACGTGACGTCCCTCCGGGAGGGCGCCACGTGACGTCCCTCCGGGAGGGCGCCACGTGACGTCCCTCCGGGAGGGCGCCACGTGACGTCCCTCCGGGAGGGCGCCACGTGACGTCCCTCCGGGAGGGCGCCACGTGACGTCCCTCCGGGAGGGCGCCACGTGACGTCCCTCCGGGAGGGCGCCACGTGACGTCCCTCCGGGAGGGCGCCACGTGACGTCCCTCCGGGAGGGCGCCACGTGACGTCCCTCCGGGAGGGCGCCACGTGACGTCCCTCCGGGAGGGCGCCACGTGACGTCCCTCCGGGAGGGCGCCACACTTGTTTGGTCCAGAAACTCTTTTCACCAAACTCTGTGATATATCTGAAAATCGATCAATCCTGAAGTACTGACGGACGATCTAGTTTTTTGAGGCCCAAAAATGCCAGAACAGCACAGATATCCCCCCCAAATGACCCCTTTTTGCAAAGTAGACAGTCCCATGTATTTCATAAAAGGCACTGAATTTTTTGAAGTTGTAATTTGTCAGAATTTTTCAGAAAATGAAATTAAAATTTTCACAATTTGTTAAAAAAAAAAAATATATATAAAAAAAAAGTGAAAATAATTTTAATTTCTTCATTTTCCCGAAAAATTCTGACAAATTACAACTTCAAAAAACTCTGTGCCTTTTATGAAATACATTGAAGTTGTAATTTGTCAGAATTTTTCGGGAAAATGAAGAAATTAAAATTATTTTCACTTTTTTTTAATTTTTTTTTTTTTTTTTAACAAATTGTGAAAATTTTAATTTCTTCATTTTCCGAAAAACTCTGACAAAAATTACAACTTCGATTTCACATAAAGGTACGGTGATTTTTTTTGAAGTTGTAATTTGTCAGAATTTTTCGGACAATGAAGAAATTAAAATTTTCACAATTTTTTTTTTTTTATAACAAATTGTGAAAATAATTTTAATTTCTTCATTTTCCAAAAGATTCTGACAAATTACAACTTCAAAAAACTCACCGTTTTTGTGAAATACATCGAAGTTGTAATTTGTCAGAAATTTTTGGAACATTAAGAAATAAAACTTTTTACAATTTGGTAAAAAACAATATATTAAAAAAAAGTGAAAAATTATTTTATTTCGTTTCCAAAAAATTCTCACAAAATTACAACTTCAATGTATTTCATAAAAGGCACTGAGTTTTTTTGAAGTTGTAATTTTGTGAGAATTTTTTGGAAACAAAATTAAAATAATTTTTCACTTTTTTTTAATATATTTTTTTTTTACCAAATTGTGAAAATTTTTATTTCTTAATGTTCCAAAAATTTCTGACAAATTACAACTTCGATGTATTTCACAAACGGTGAGTTTTTTGAAGTTGTAATTTGTCAGAATCTTTTGGAAAATGAAGAAATTAAAATTATTTTCACAATTTGTTATAAAAAAAAAAAATTGTGAAAATTTTAATTTCTTCATTGTCCGAAAAATTCTGACAAATTACAACTTCAAAAAAATCACCGTACCTTTTATGTGAAATGCATCGAAGTTGTAATTTTTGTCAGAATTTTTCGGAAAATGAAGAAATTAAAATTTTCACAATTTTTGTTAAAAAAAAAAAAAAAAAAAAATTGAAAATGATTTTAATTCATTTTCCGAAAAATTCTGACAAATTACAATGTCAAAAAACTCACACTGCCTGTTGTGAAATACATGGGACGGTCTACTTTGCAAAAAGGGGTCATTTGGGGGGGATATCTGTACTGTTCTGACATTTTGGGGCCTCAAAAAAATTAGATCGGCCGTCAGTACTTCAGGATTGATCGATTTTCAGATATATTCCATAGTTTGGTGAAAATAACCCAAATCAGTATTTATTATTTAGTCTGTAGGAAAGTTATGGAGTTCACAAAGTAATGTAGTAGAATACATCTTGGCCTAAATTTTATGAAGAACAATTATTTATTTGCAAACTGTTCTAACCGAAAAAAGGAAAACTTGTTTTTTGGGGGGTGGGGGGTGTTTCCAAAAAATTTTTTTTTTTGTGTGTGTAAAGAAAATAACATTTTGGTTTTGGTACCACCTGTCACTCCACTCTCTCCTCCTATCAGCATGCTTCTTTTTTTTTTTTTTGTTTTTTTTTGTTTTTTACTGCAGCACAACTAATTGGCTGCTTGTGCTGCTTCCCCTTTCCCCAGTCTGAGCTCTGCTGTACCAGGGATTTCTAGAGTCTGATACCAAGTAAGAAGTCAGTACTGACCCCCCGCTTGCATCTGCTATGGTTCAGCTTTCAGAAGACTTTTTAATAATCCTTTTAATTTTTTTTTTTTTTTTTTTGGTCTCTGTAGACTTCTTTCTGCTGGAGCCACGAAGGTTTACGCCATCTTGACCCACGGTATATTTTCTGGCCCCGCCATTTCTCGGATTAACAACGCCTGTTTTGAAGCCGTGGTGGTGACCAATACTATCCCTCAGGAGGAGAAGATCAAACATTGCTCCAAAATTCAGGTATCTACAGAAATCGGATTTATTGTATTTTAGGGAAATCTATTGCTAAAGTGTGCAGGACGACCGGATCCGTTATATTAACCACTTCCTGTCCGGTCCATGTACATAAACGGCCGGACGGGAGCAGTGCAGGAGCGGGTGGCCGTTTATAAACGGTCCCCACATTCACTGCCTGTGCGCGATCCCTGGGATCAGATGCCCGCTGTACACCGATCGTTGTACGGGACCTCTGTGTGAGGTCGGTACAGGGCCACTCACAACAGCTTTGTGCCATGTGACAAGCTGTGACCAATCACAGCTCTCACAGTATTCCTCAAAGCCAGAGAGAAGGAGAAATGATTGCTTTTACGGGCTGTAAAAAAAAAAAAAAAATTCCCCCCCCCCCCCCCCCCCCCAGAAGTACAGTGTCACTATGGTGACAGTATGTTTAAAAAAAAAAAAACATAATATAAAAAAATAAAATGTAAATTGTTTGGAAAAAGTTATAATTTTTGGTTGTAAACTAATTTGGGTTATTTATTTTACTTTTTTTTTTTACTAAAAAGATAGCTGAATACATTTTGGCTGAGATTTATGAAGAAAAAGATTTATTTATTTATTTGCAAAATTGTATAAGACAAACTTTTAAATAAATACCACCAAAAGAAAGTTTTATCTGTCTCAAAGTGCTAAAAAAATCCATATGGGTACAAGTGTTGCATGACCGCGCAATTGTTATTCAAAGTGCGATAGCGCTGAAAGCTGGAAATTGGGCCTGGGCAGGAAGGGGGTAAAAGTGTCCTGGACTTGACGTGGTTAAGAGGAGACACTGCCCCGCCCACCCATACCCAGTGGGGAACATGCTGATAAATGCCGGTACATGGTCATTTTGTATGCAACTCCTACATGTAATGAAAGGCAATATATGTAACCATTCCAGCTGGAGGAACCACTGCATATGGTGTGGGAAACTGTTCCAGCACCCCGTTCTAATGGCTTCTGCTCCTTTTTCTTCTCCTCCTCCTTCTCCTTTCTTTCTTTCCCCTTCTCTCTTCCTTCTCCATTCTTCCCACCCCCCTCCTCTCTTCTTCCTTTCTTCCTCCCCCTCCTCTCTTCTTCCTTTCTTCCTCCTCCTCCTCTCTTTTTCCTTTCTTCCTCCTCCTCCTCTCTTCTTCCTTTCTTCCTCCTCCTCCTCTCTT